>NC_054704.1:78336390-78636390 GCF_016097555.1 Gigantopelta aegis
CTCCCAACTGATAGTGGATCATGAGAAGCAGTCAAGGCTTTGTCTAAAACTTTCTTTTGACTGCCTAGTGCAGAGATATATGGTGTGGTGTGGTATGGCATGGCATGGCATGGCATGGCATGGCATGGCATGGCATGGCATGGTATGGTATGGTATATATGACATGGAATGATATCGTATAATATCATATCATAACATATCATATCATAACATATCATATCATATCATATCATGTCATATCATATGTCATATTATATGTCATATCATATATTTTAATTAAAATATAATTAAAATTTGCACCAATCCAGAGCGAGTTTTGAAAGCCCACTACATCGACTTTTCTCTCACTAACCACTAACAACTAACCTACTGTCCTTAACACAAGTTAAAGTTAGTTTGTTTTGTTTCACGACACCACTAGAGCACATTGATTTATTAATGATCGGTTATTGGACGTAAAACATTTGGTAATGTTGACATATAATCTTAGAGAGGAAACCCGCTACATTTACACAAAAAATGTAAAGGGACAGTTTAAAAGTTGCATAATGACCAGCCTATTATTCATTGTCCATGTAAACTATAGAAGACCGCAAACGCTTACATCCAAATAATTTAATTTCTTACACACCGGTTGGTGAGACCACCATGCGTTATTTTTGGTTACGCATGGTTGTTAACACATGTACGTGTGTTAACAATTTCAAGACATATGACTGGCTGCTCCTAGGTGATGACGTCACCAATGCCATACACGAATCGTGTCGATGGAAATCGATTAGACTGTGACATATAGTTTAACCCGACATTCAAGTATCTGTGACGCGTAAGTCAAATACAAGTGCAACAGCTGTAAATAACTTTTAGTCGAAAAAGATGTTAAAATTTGCTTAAAACCTGGTTTTTGATGATATGTATGAAATAGAATAATACATTCGTGTTCGTAAGATACCATTTATCTCACAACTCGTTTAAAAAAGTATCAAACTCGCTTTCGCTGGTTAGATACACATGTATAATGTGTTATATAAATGTATAGCATTGCAATGTCCAATAAGGATGACTGACAGGTTAACTACGTCACGTGACCAACACTGAATCTGGGCCCAATTTAACAAGCCATCGTAAGCGTAGTTGTTCACGTAAACGTAAATCTATGACCAAACCACGTTTCTTATTACTATTAACAGTACAATTATAACAGTTTGAAGTACTCATAATTCATTTTCTTCTGTCCTTAAAATGTTCCAGCTTCCGTAATGATGTAATTTTGTACGTGAAATAGATGCCAAACACGTGTGACCGCCATAACTGCAAGACGCAGACTTTCCCCAGAATAGTAATTCCATATATTGGATGGCCCCCCAAAACGATAACCCACTGAATATAGAATTATTTTAAAAGTATAGGGGCTGTAACTAAAAAATTACACATGTATACTAAAAGGCAAAAGTTATTGTGACACAAAAAAGACAAAGATAATTGATGATACGTTTTTACTGGCGTGTATGAAACGTTATAACATGGAAAGAGAAGTGTCCGAAGGTATGGAAACAAGCAATAGTCCATGAAAAGGGCGCACCTGCCATATGCAAATGAGCCACACCACTAGAGAGGGTCCAGAGCGAAGTTCACACAGTCAGTAACGAGTGTGTCCACCATGAACATTGATACAGGCCTGACACCATCGTCTCACTGAGGCCACTAAACGCTGGAGAAAGTTCCTGGGAATGCCATTCCAGATCTGATGAAGGATCAGCCGGAGTTCCTGCAGTGTTGTCTTGGCGAGGGGTTGTCACGGGTGATCGGTCGCTACGGGGACGGTCCCTGACCTGGTTATTTTGTTGATATGGTTGCCATAAATGCCATATGGTGTTTCTGTGGACGTTGAATTGACGTGCGACGTCACGCTGCTAGATCCCAGATGCAAGCATCCCTATGACTCGCCATCTGTACTTATCACTGAGGAGTGGCATGACCAAATTGTATCAAACAGTTCACTAATGGTGTTTTTCTGACTTCAGAGTGGCAATGATTTGCGACTGAATGTCTGGCCTTTTATGGTGAAAACTGGACAGGATTTCTCCCGAGTATTCCATGTTTCTTGCACAAAGCATGCAGTCGCTGCAACAACTGCTTGGTTGCATTTCTTCGAGCTGTTTTATGCACAAAAAACTGGTTTACATTCATAAATCCATTCACAAATTTATTACTCCAAACAATCCATGTCACAATAACTTTTATGCCTTTTAGTATATATTAGCCATCTACAGTGAAACCTTTAGGCCTATAGGTCAAATATTGTTAAAATAGGAATAGATTCAAAATTGTAAGTGCAAATGTGATCCCAAAAGCAAAGTGACCCCTAAAAAACCATAACCGTACTGAATATGGGATTGTCTAAAACGTATGGGGACTATAATTTTAATATTTCACACTCATTACTATATGAATACGAGTCACATTCAGTAAAAAATTGTACGACCATAGGTCTAAAAATTTCACTGAAGGTGGCAAATATCCATATGGTAATGAGTGTTAAATATCAAAGTTATAGTTATCACACTTTTAAAATAATTCTATATTCAGTACTGTTATCGGGGTTTTGTGGGAGCCATCCGATATATTGCCAAAATACTGGCTGCTATTTTAATTGATATACGATGGATTTTTTCTATGGATTTTATATTTTTCGCCAAGGATTCTCAAAGAAAATACTATTTATGCTGAGTGTTGATATTTTTAAGTTAACTGCGCAAGGGAAAGTTAAAGTTTGCTTTGTTTAACGACACCTCTAGAGCACATTGATTAATTAATCATCGGTTATTGGATGTCAAACATATGGTAATTCTAGCACGTAGTCATCAGAGGAATCCATCTACATTTTTTTCTAATACAGCAAGGGATCTTTTATATGCATTTTTTCACAGACAGGAAAGTACATACCACGGCCTTTGACAAGTTGTGGTGCACTGGTTGGAACGGGGAAAAAACCCATTCAGTTGAATGGATCCACCGTGGTGGTTCGATCCTGCAACATAAGCACTTCAAGCGAACACTCAACCGACTGAGCTAAATCCCGCCAAATGCGCAGCGATTATCTGTGAGCTTAATTAATTTGTAGATATGTATCGCAAATGCTTGTAAATATTGCGAAATATGGTACATGTAGTTGCAACTTTGACAATGCAAAAAAATAAGGGTTAATCAAACACAACTGTTTTAAAAAGATGTTTCTAGATTGACGACACGCCCACACCACCACCACACATAGATCTATTCACCTTTTGCATGACATATAATAATGTTGCTGAATCACGCCAATCTCCATTATTAATGTAACAAGAGCGATCCGCTGACAGTATTCCATTTTATTTCACCCACAACACATGCGTATATATAAATATTATATGTGCTTTGTCTCAAAACAATTTCGGAGTAATTTGCTGTCATGTAAAACATCTTATTACCTACTAACTGTTTTAAAGAGACTATCCGAAGTTCGCTGACATTACAACAATACAATACATAAATATTGTATTAGGTCTTGTTTATCAACTTCAGCGAACTACACAGTCGCGTGTGCCGATAGGGGGTTAGGGGTAAAAACTTACTCCTCCACGCTCCAGTCACATGTTCTTCTCTTTTAGTGTATTTTTAGGGAAAGCATGATACGAACCTCTTAAAAACGTCGCTCGCCGCCATAGCTGAAGCTCGCCTGTTACACCGTTATCTATACCTCTCCAAATAACCACGATATCAAAACGTAGTAAACTGATATTTTATAGTTACTATTATTCTTTGTATTGTATTAAAACATCCAATAAGGATGACCGACGGGTTAAGGTATTTCGAATTTGACAAAGAACTGGCTGATATTTTAGTGCACGAATATATTTTGTATGTACTTAATATGCTTTGCATCATCAATCCTGCCAGTGACGGACAGTGGATTATTACTGTACATAGTTCTGCGATACTTTTATTCCCCGTCAGGCGCGGATCCAGGGTAAGGGTATGGAGCCTTTTTGGAGGTGCGCATTCTAAAGAAATTTCGAAAAAAATTTAATTACGAAAAAGGCCGAGAACGTTATCATGAAAACGTCAACAATGCTTTGAAATTTTAATATGCTTATTGATGTCAAAGCGATAGTATGTACGTTCCTCTGAATATAGTTTAACTTCAGAAATGTGCGAACAGAATCGTTGTTTGACATTTATAAGCATATTTATTTTAAGTGTATATAAATGTAAAATATATGTGGATATAATACTACCTAATGACATCCAACCACTGTGCTATTCTGTTGCACTCTTCAAATGTTCAATGAATATATCAACACAGGTAAGTGTTTGATTGTTTGTTCGTTCGTTCGGTTTGTGTTTTGTTTTGGTTTGGGTTTGTTTGGGGTTTTTGTGTGTGGCGTTTTGTTTAGTTTTTTTGGGTTTTTTAGGGGTGGGGGTGTTTCTTCGTTTTTTTGTTGGTTTTTTTTTGTTGGGGGGATTGTGTATCAGGACCGATGAAGTAGGAGGTGGGGTGCGTAGGCATTGGCGTAGCTAGTGTTATATATGGGGGAGGCACCCACACTGTCAATGAGTCATGTTATGGTGTCACAGGCACACATATAAGATGGTGGGGGGGGGGGGGGGGAGAGGTGTGATTGTGGGCATGGCTCCTGTGCATAATAATAAAGACTACAGGAAATGTACGTAAGGTTAATTCAGTTTAGGGTTCAGTTCATTAATTGCGTCAGTTCAGTTCTATTTAATCAGTTTAGCCATAAGAACTGCTCTCAAAGAACTGCAAGCGTGGATCCAAGTGGAGGTTGTCGGTGCACCCACCCCACTCCGAAATTCGAACTTCCCCGAAAATTCAAGTGTTTAGAAGATAAATATAATGCATTTATTGGTTTTATCGTAGGACATCGAATTCAGATTGAAGTTGCGGTACTCTTAAAAAAACTTTAGCCTTAATAAGACCTAACGGACCTACAGACTAGAAAGACATTTCAGAATACAGGTGTCTCTCGGTTGATTTTACCTTAATAATGGAGGTACCAAACAAAGAGACATGGATGCCCCTTGTGTGTTACATGTGGGGGGGTTTTTTTCACTCTGAACTTGTATTGCAGGGGTGTTACATGTGTGGGGTTTTTTTTTTTTTACACTTAACCTGTATTGCAGTTTGTACACAATCAACTGTACTGAGCATTATTTCTGGAATCGTCAAACCTCAAATCACTTCAGTATTGAGAAAATCCGATTTATTCACATGGATGCTTTGCCAAGGTGATTACAATAGGTTTTCTACATCTTAAACACAAGGGTTTTAAGTAAAAATAACATTACACCCAAATCAGAATAAAACTTTTTAAAGCGACAGACCCTATTTTTTTTAACACTACAGCATATTTTTCACTATTAGAGCCGTTTACGATCACTGAAATCAAATATTACTTATATTTTATTCTTTAGATTATCCATTTCCATACAACCGAAGTGTTTCTGGTCATCCTAGTGTTTCTAATAACATAAATTGCATTTTTCATATTTTTAAAAACGCACATGCGTCTGATAAGCAACAGTTTACCTGCTGTTACAGGTTTAATGAAATACACCTTGCTGTTACCTAAAAAATGTTATTTCTATGAAAATGTGAAAACACCGTAAAAAACCCAAGACAGTTTAAGATTTATTTACTTCAATGACAACACATTAAAAAAATAACATTTTACAACACATGTACAAAATATACATGCTTTTTTGTCTTATGTAGTGCAAACTATTTTTTCACATAAAATCATTTTTCTTTGTGATCAATGCCTCCAGGATCACGCAGAACATATGGAGGGCTAACTTTTGTCTTCAAATATATCTATAACAACATCTTCATGTCCAATCTCCTTTAAGGCAACAATCAGCGCACCAATGGTAGCATGTTCTGTGTCATTCTCCTACAAATTAAAAAGAAGGGGGAGGGGGGTAAATTCTTAAATTAAGGATTGTCTGTTATTTCTTTTTATAATTATGTTTATAGGGGTATGAAATTGTTTTTTATATCCACAACCTGTGTTTAATCAGCAAAGCCATTCACACATAAGTTTGTGGATGATTTTTTTTTTCACATCCAGATGAACGTAAAAGAAATAACAGACAATCTTTATAATTAAATTTAAAACACACTTACTAATAATAATGCTAAATGTTCATAATTTATCTTAAATTATTTTTTGGTTCTTAAAAAATGCTAAATAAGACAAAATACCAATATGATGTGACATCATCATCACATATGACATTCCCTCACAACGTAATTTTTACTTTCATCAAGAAATTCCATCCCGAGTCAGGCCACCGATGTTATCGGAGGTCGGACTCGGGATGGGCGTGTTCGAAACCCTAGTGGTATATGGGCACGTTAAACTAGTTACCATCATCATCAAGAAATTCCATCCCGAGTCAGGCCACCGATGTTATCGGAGGTCAGACTCGGGATGGGCGTGTTCGAAACCCTAGTGGTATATGGGCACGTTAAACTAGTTATCATCATCATCAAGAAATGAACAAACTCTCATTACTACTGCTGGACCAATGATATGATGTTATATTGTAATTTATCCTATAACGTACCCATGATATCCATGTCATAAACCCATGTGATTATTTTAGTGTGTTAACCCGGTTAATAATGGTATGCAAATTTGCAAGGTCTTGTGTGTCGCTGTGGATGGGTAATTTGCTTACAAGTCAGCAAGACCTGTGTACCTGAGTGTAACATTTTCAAAGCTTTAGTTAAAATACATGACGTCAAACTAATTTGTACTAATCATGAAGACATCATATCACAGATGGCGGCGAATTTAATTCTGTGATTTACTAAAAATTCAATTAAAATGTTATTTTAGAAGTGTTATAGGATAAATAGAATTCGCTACTCATGTTTCTTAATATGTAAAATATCAATCTCGTCTAGTTAATCGGTATTTGTCTCAGCAGAGCCTCGACAAATACCGATTAACATAGACTCGGTTGGTATTTTCCATATTAAAAACAATACTTGAGACGAATCCTCTATGAATGTAACAGAAATTTAATTATTACATATTAAAATATCTCTCTTACACAATTTGTATAGTTGACATTACAGTGACAATTACAATATACAATGCCCCTCCATCCATCCATCCGCCCACTTGCCCCCATTGGCATGGCCATGATTTTATATTGGGGCGATACTCACACTGGGGCAAGGTGGGACAATTACACAGTCTTTGAGTCATGTTATGGAATAACAAGAAAATATACATTTTAGGGGAAAAAGGTTTGTGATTGGGATGGGGCATGACCTTCATGCTCACCCTGGCTACGCGAGTGCTACCTCACCTAACACACTCCCCTCCCCTTGCCTATGAAGTTACCCACCTGCCATAAAGAGAGCATTCTAACACCCGGAATGGTGGGCTGGTCCTCAGAGCTCTCTAGATAGGAAATCTCGTCCTCCGGGAAGTTTAGTTCAGTCGCCAGTTTCTTCCAGTCATCACCGAGTTTTTCTGCGACCGCCAACTTCTGGTCGTCTGTCAAGACTTCCTCCGGCGATTCATCTTTGTTATCTAGACAAGACAGGTTATTAGATAGCTGGGTTTCTTTATCTTATATTTAGCATTAAATCTATGCAACTGTTTATTTAAATAAATTAGAAAACAAATCTAAGGCAAAATTAATGTTGCAACCATAAAAACAAAATATGTTCCAAGTAAGTATGACATAGATGGTAATGGCTGCAATTTTATGGTGGACACAAGAATAAAAGACAGAGGGTGCAAAATGTTTGGTAAGTGCAAGATGAGTGAAGGAAATGGTTTATTTAACGACGCACTCAACATATTTTATTTACAGTTATATGGCATCAGACATATGGTTAAAGATCACACAGATATATCAACAGGAAACCCGCTGTCACCACTTCATGGGCTATTCTTTTCGATTAGCAGCAAGGGATCTTTTATATGCACCATCCCACAGACAGGATAGTACATACCACAGCCTTTGTTACACCAGTTGTGGAGCACTGGCTGGAGTGAGAAATAGCCCAATGGGCCCACTGACGGGGATCGATCCCAAACTGACCACTCATCAAGTGAGTGCTTTACCACTGGAGATGATGAGTGTGTCAAATGCACAATTCTGAGATCAACAGCCCTGCATTAAATACAATTAATATTTATCAGAAATTTGCAATTTAGCCAATTCTGTAAAAGGTGGCTTATTTATTGTATTTTATTTATTCTCTTGTTTTTTAACAGTAATATGATTTGGTTTTAGCAGGTAATATAGGAACAAACTTAAGACTGCAAAATCTGGTGTCATCTTACAAGTTATAACCTTGATTCTTCGTTTCTAGCTAACGAGGGTAATGACTGTCAGTTAAATGTACTCCAAATACAATTTCTCCCAGTTTTTTACACTGTCAAGAAACCATATCAACATAAACAAGCATTGTTTGTCCACATTAGTTACATCATGTCAATGGTTTATAAATAGCTATCATGGCATTCCCTATTCAGTTAAAGGGCTCTTAATTTGTTCTATTTTGTTTATATACTAGCAGAAAAAAGTTCCTGTGCACCAAATGAATGTATACAGAATTGCATTTAATTGAAATCTGGTAATGTAAATTTCAAAAACATTTTGTGTAACCATTCCCCTCGATATTCCAGAGGTGTTCTGTCAATTGCATATGCTATTCACACTTAATGTGCACAGCTTGCCTTTTGCGCACTTCGAATCACATGGTTTTGTTTGATGTCATTATTCTTATCATTGGACTGCAAAACGATTGTATGGTTTCTCATTACTCAGAAAAACACTTTTGTTGGTATCTGATTGTCAACAATGTGATGTCATGCCTTTCACAAAATGGACATCTTTGAGCGATTGGTATGCTCGAAGTTGGAATGGCACAAAATACTGTGGCTAGATGTTGTGGTGTTCATCAGAACACCATACAGTGTGTTGGGAGTTATTATCGACAATTAGGAGTACTAGAGATGTTCTAAATTTAGGGAGCCTACATTTGCATCTGACATCCCGAAACATCCCTGAATTAGCCAATTAGTGGAAGAACTGTACACAACCGGTTACTTGATTTAAAAAAACAACTACAAACTGTTCAGCAACACATTGTCCTGTTACGTCAACAAGCATGGTGTAGTTCTGAAGACAAGACGGGTCTACCATACTTTTAACAGATAAATAATACAGTGAAACCCCTCTAAACCAGACACCCTTGGGACTAAGACAAATGTCCGGTTTTAACAGGGATCTGGTTTAGAGAGGTTACATTCTGTCATGGTTTTTAGAAAAGGACTCTGTGAAACGTCCGGTTTTGAGGGAATTCCGGTTTACAGAGGGTCTGGTCTTGAGAGGTTTCACTGTACGTGTATGGCAAACAAAGAGTATAAGTATTACTGAGATTTTAATGATGTAAAGAAACTTATTGTCCATTAGTATATAACTAAAACATGAAATTGACTACATATTTTTGGACTAAATTTGATAAATTGATAACAATTTTGGGACTTCAGCTATTATATACAGTGAAACCCCTCTAAACCAGACACCCTTAGACCAAGACAAATGTATGGTTTAAAGATGGATCCTGTTTAGAGAGGTTAAGTTCTGTACTGGTTTTTAAAAAGGGACTCTGTAAAACGTCCGGTTTTGAGGGAATTCCGGTTTACAGAGGGTCCGGTCTTGAGAGGTTTTACTGTATATATATATTAATTATTTTTACTACACTAATTAAATGACGTACTCTGTTCTTCGTTATTCTTTAGGTCTTCTTCTTCCTGTGCTTCTTTGATTGAATCCTCTTCCTCCATTTCTGTCTTCATGTCATCAGAGGAATTCTGATTCTAGACATTAAAACAATTCACTGTTCAGTATATATATATATATATATATATATAGATAGATAGATAGATAGATAGATAGATAGATAGATAGATAGATAGATTATATATATATATATATATATATATATATATATATATATATATATATATATAGATAGATAGATAGATAGATATAGATTATATATATATATATATATATATATATATATATATTAACTAAATTAACTATTAAACCTTACTATATAACATTTAGTGACATATCTTAAAATATCAGTGAAATAAAAGTGTTATCAGTCACTCAGTGACAACAACACATTTTAAAGTAAAAATTTCACTATTTCACTCTAAAATGTGTTATCATCACTGTAGAAAGTGTTATCTTCATTGTAAGAAAGTCGGAACTATTTTGCTGCTGGCATTTTAAAAATAAAGGTAAATTGCCAAAAGTTATATAATAAATAGAAAATTTTATGTTTTTGTCAAATGTGATTTATATCTCATCTCGAGAAGTTTGCAATCATATCACACTCAATGAGATATAAATAATATTTGAAAAAAACCCATGAAATATCCTCTATATATTAACTATTAAAATATATTAACTAAATGCTGTTAAAATTTGTAACACTGTGAATGACGTAAGGCTATTTGTCTGAATTTAATGCTTGTACCCTCTAAAATAGGCCCATATTTTTAAATCTATCTTAGTACTATGATGTAGTAAAACTGTGGGGGAGGGGAGAGGCTATGATGTGTCATAGTGACATCATAGCCTATGACGGTTTTATAATTATAATATCGGTTTTATAATTATAATATCATAGCACTGAGATAGTTTCAAAAATATGTGGCATGGTCTTGCAAATAAGAATAACGTCTGATAGTAACATTAAGGTAGACTCCATTAAAATAACTTGTAAATGTTATGAGACAAAAACAAATAATGATCTTAAAATTATATGTATTACACAGTCTATAGTTTAATATGTCAAACATAGAGTTGTTATTATTATTATTTTTTAAATTTAATTTTAGTGAATGATTTCTCATGTAATTTTTAATTTCATTCAATAATTTTTTTGTGTGTAACTTTACCGGACTTTACAAATTTACATGTGAGTGTTAAAGCTGGAAATTATGCACTATAAATATACTAACCGGTAATTCTTTGGCCAATTTGGACAGGATGTTTTCAAGATACTTTGGCAGTGGCAGGCTAGGTGAAGTACTGTGAGTGAAAAAATGAGGACTCTTTCGTGCCAACAGTCGTAAAGATTTCCACTGAAATGCTCGTTGATTAATTAGTCTGGAAAAACAACAAGACACACTAAAGAAAGACGAAGATCAGTTTCTAATGTTAACTACTCTTGACCATGGTTTTTCTATATTTCTCCCTAATACAAATAAACAGCCAGCACACTGCTAATAACAGTGAAACTCGAAATTAGGACTTATAGCTGTAATTTAAAAATAAATGTTCAGCCGTTCACCAAAATATTCTATATAACTAAATGAAGGAAAAAGCAGGAAGCAGTAGTCATGTGATGGAAATGTATATTCTAGACCCACTGGAAGTTGATACCCACTTGATTGATTATTAAGATGTTCAGACGACACCACTGATTAATGCGGAGGGGCAGAGCGACAGGGAAATGCAGATTCCTTAATCATTGCTTATTGGATGTCAAACATTTGGTAATTCTGACATATAGTCTTAGAGAGGAAACCCGCTACATATTTCCATTAGTAGCAAGGGATCTTTTATATGCACCATCCCACAGACAGGATTGCACATACCACAGTCGTGGTGCATTGGCTGGAACAAGAAATAGCCCAATGGGCACACCGACGGGAATCGATCCTAGACTGACAATGTATCAAGCGAAAACTTTACCACTGGGCTATATCCTGCCCCCTAAAAATTACAGAGACTCAACTCACTTGTACTCATCTTCAACCTGTGCTTCAGGGTCAATCTGTTCAATAGCTTCTCCAAAATATTCTTCTATACCAGGCAGAAATATTCTAGGAAAAACAAACATAAAAATAATTTAATATCCTGAAGAATTTTTTGTTTTAATTTGTAAAATGATTCATACATTACCATTTCATTTTATGCAAGATTGTCTTTCATATGAGCAAAAACATACAAAATATTATTTTTGGATTAATATGTTAATAGTCCAGCGACCTAATTCAGTAAACTCTCGCAACTTTGCGGAATCGCAGTGCAATGCACATTCCCAGTCTGGAGCTTGACGCGGTAAGACGTTTTTGTTTTGCTTGTGCACACTACACATGCTTTCGCGGCTCGACTTGGGGATCCTTCACTTCATTGTTTTTGTCAGCGAAGTGAAGTTTTCTACTGGGATGTATGCGGCCATTGGAACTGATTGAACGCTGGAGTACTTCTCATTTCGACAGTCTGCACCACCAGGTTGGATTAGTTTTTTTAGCAAGATTCCTTGCTTCCACATCATTTCTCCGTCTGACTATGTTGACTTGTTTTTTTCGTGACTTGTATGACAGCCATTCTGCAGAACGCCACGGTTGTTCGCGTTTAGTCTCTACATGTCCGAGCCTGTCCTAGCAGCACTGGAAGATTGACCGCCCCACTCTAAGAAGAAATAGGAAGCAGGGTTGGCCCCTACTACTCTTTTCTAGACTTTACTTTGTTTTACTGTGATACCATCTCATATCCTCCAAAGTCGGGCCCGTCCGCACCACTATACCAACCCATGACGACTGGACTATACCCTAGTCTGATTCTCTCTCTCGTTCAGACGGATCTGGCTTCTCAAGGGCTGTATTTCAGCACAGCACTACACCTTCAACGTCTATTGACTGTCAATCTAGGGGTTTTCTTGACTGGATGCAACCCATCTCGTCCCTACAAGCTGTGCACCCTAACTGCCTTAACGAGGCCACTCACGTGGACATATAGATCGGACTTTAAACTTTTAGACCTTCATTCAAAAGTTGATGTCGAAATTACTTTCTTTTTTTAATATTATTAAATAGTCCTTTCCTCGCTTCTTTCTCTTATTTATTTTTGGACTGTCCTTCTAAAATGCTCCAAATTATATAAATATTCGACCGAGCAGTCAATTCTTTTTATTTTTAGTTTGTAACATTTTTTCTTTTTTTTAAATTCTATTAACTTTTTTACTAATTGCTATTTTCAAAATTCTGCCCATTTTCAACTCTACGCCGCCCCCCTCCATCCCGAGTCAGGCCACCGATCTTATCTAATTTCTTTTTGACCACCCGATCTAATCTAGCGACCAAATTTAATGAGTAGAATTTTCTTTATTAATTATATTAATTAGAGATGCGCATCAAAATTTTAAAGGCCCACTATTTAATTTTTTTATGTAAATTTCAAAATTGTCCGCTTAATTTTTTTCTGTCCCGGGACAAGTCCCTGGCTATCCAGAGACAGGCCCTGGGACGGAATGCTCGAAACTCTAGTGGCATATGAGCATGTACAAATTATTCGCACTCGTACTCGCAGTGCAATGCAAAAAGACTTGCAAAGAGAATGTTTTGTTGTCTGGCAGAGCCCAAGAGACCTTTGTGAATTAGGCCCCAGGGCCCATTTTACAAAGCAATCTGAGCGCTAACATCACCGTAAGTGCATTGTTACCGTATGCACTTACGGTGATATTAGCGCTAATATCGCTTCATAAAACGGTTCCCTGGATATTTTTACCATATATTGCCGTGTATTAGCCGACTTTTGAAGTCTAGAAACACTTTCCAAAAGAAGAGAGTCGGCTTATACATGGAGGCAACAAATTGGAGCATAAAATTTCGATCTAAAATACTCCCAACCGTGACTTACAAATTTTGATCAGACCCTTTGCCTTTCACAGATTATGTAACAATAATTTGTGCACAGTATAAATAAAACACCCCATCATGCAATATTATGCAGTTTTTTGTTCTTGAATATATTATAAGTTTGATGAATAATAATAAAAAATTACTTGTTTTATTGTCATTTCAATGGTAAAAACGTATTCTTTCCAACTGTCCGCCATCTTTGTTTGACCTGTGCTGGGACCAGTCTTTCATATAGCAAGTTTAAGATACAAAACGGTGTTTTTCTTCAAACAAGTATTATATTTCTAATATTATTGTTTTGTTGGGAGGGTGCATTAAACTGTAAAGTAATGCCATAAATAAATTAAGTTCATTATTAACATTACCGACTGAAAAAACAACATGAATTTCAGGATGACAATTACTCCCACTATTGTCACATGACCATACCATATACAGTGAACAGCTGCAGTCACGGATCGCATGATCTTTTGTTTCTGTGTGTGGTGAGGGATTAAACATGCCTCAATGATTTTACTTTTTGCTGTCCAGTGAATAAATTAATTACTTATGTGCAGTGATATGTTGTTACAGCTTGAATTATTTATTTTCCTGTTATGCTTTATCAATTCTAAATTATTTTTCACTGCATGGTAGATGTTAGCATTGCCACATTGATGATTGATTGCGATCGCGATTACCGTGTTTGTAATAATTAAAGGGAAAATAAATGTAATGAACAAGAAAAGCACATGTCTATTTGTTGACAGTATTATTGAAATCGATACAACATACAGCTGGACAAAAGATGACTTCGGCTTATACACAAGGCCGATGATTTTGTACTGGATATTTAGGCTCAAACTACGAGGTCGGCTTATCCAAGGAGTCAGCTAATACACGGCAATATACGGTAATTCCTGTAAAAAACGTCTGGACATAATACGAACCTCTTGTCTGACCTGCAGGCGTCAGTGTTATTTGGGTTGAGATTCCAGAGTCGAGTGAGCTCGTTACTTCCCATTTTAATGATCTTCCCGCCACTCGCCTGTAGATCATCACCAATGCGCCGGCGCCGGGCTCTACACAATAAAAGAAGAAAAACATTACCACTACAAACAAACACAAATGTCTCAGGTTTTTAATATTGGATAGATATTTGTACCATAACCCATGAATACAAAGTATTGATTTTACATATATTTTTTAATGATTTTAAATAATAACAAATACTGTATTGTATTCAGATAGTAACCTTTGGTGTAAATCTCCATGAAAAGGCCTTCTAAATGCCAGCCACCAATATCTGCATCATATGTTGATTTTTTTTTAAATGTACATACTTTGCTAAGCCCATAGTAATTAGATTTCATTACAGGGCTGTCCTACTTTGTGTTCTGAATGGACAAATGTAGGTGTGGAACTCTGAGAATTGACATAAACCATCTGTGGGTTATGTAAAAACTAATTCTGGTAATTCATTTAGTTTTTGCATAACCCATAGTGACCATGTAAATAACACCCTAAATGTAACCATTGTTGCAGGCCCACCAGATAAATAGAGGATAGTAAATGAGTTACCAGTTATTATGAAATTTATGTCCCGAGTGAAAATTATTTCAGGAAATGCATAAATTTGATAATAACTGGTACAGTGTTTGTTATTCTATTTATTACTCCAGCTTTTTGGGGTTTTTTTTAAAGTCTTTATTTGTTACATACATCGGCTACACATCCATGTATATAGAAACAATGTAAACCACTTTACACTGTTCTGGGTATTGCTTTAACTTTGTAATTTAATGACGGTTCATAGATAATTTTCAAAAAGCAATGTTCTATATATTCTGTAAAAATTTTTATAATGAATTGCATTAAACTACCATTTTATTACAAGTTTAACACTGAAAACAGAAAGACAAAAACACAAACGCTTTAAACTATGTGACATCATTTTCTGTGTTCTGCCAAATCATTTTGACGTCATATTACAGGACCGACAAGGTGATTGGTTTATAAATCGTCCAGTAGTAGTGTACGTTAAACCATTGCAGAATATTTCCCACTGAGAAAATATGAAAAATATTTTCCCTGCTATGAGTGACTGCTGGGGTAATAAACAGAGAATACTACATGAGTGGAGGTTAGATACCATATATTTTACAATGAGTGAAAGTGAGTTTTTTAAATGAGTTGTGAGATAAATGGTATCTAACAGACATGAATGTAGTATTCTATTTCTTACTTATCTCAGGTTAACTTATATGTCACAGAGTAATCGATTTCGACTGTGTTTTTTTCATTGGATGGTATGGCAATAACGACCTAGTCATCATCTTGGAGACTCCAGTCGAACATCTTACAATTGTTATTACAAATATGTGTGTTAACTGTGTGGGTTATCAAACATAACGACCGATGTTCTCACTGAGTGTGTAAGAAAAACATTAAAAGTATGGTACTTAATCAGGGGCTTAATTCACAAAGCTCACTAAAACTCTCTAAAGCCACATCACATTGCATCACTGCAAGTCTTTTTGTATTGCACTGCAAGATCGCAAAGTTGTGACAGTTTAGTAACTAGGCCCCAGGACTGGAGCAGCCCAAAATAGTGATCCTAATATCAGACCGTAACTTTGATGATACGAAATACATCTTACTTGGCTTTTGGCTTTACAGCGTCCTTCTGGGTTTGTCTCTCGTAACTCTGACAGCTATCATTCTTCCAACTGTTCCAGTTCTCTTCTCTTTGAAGAATGTGCTAAAATATAAGCATAATAGAAGAAAGGAATGTCTGTTTAATAACACTGCGATCTATGCCCAAATGACATAAATGGATATATCACATTTTGAAAATGAAGTCTTCATATCGAATTTTAAGACAGCAACAAGTTATCAATCTGCAATTTTAGAAAATCTAAGTCACCAAGAAAATCAACAATTTTTTTTTTATAAACCTTATGATTTGTTAACAAGACCATAAAAGAATGGATGTGCTTCCAAGTATAAACAAGTACAATAACAATTATATACAGCTACTAAATAAAACAGTTATAAAACAATACCTAAACATAAGATGACTTGAATAAGCGGGTGCAAAAGAAAAGAAGTTTGGACAGTAGTGAGTGGAACTGGTTGCCCAGGACTTGATGGAAGATTGTATCCATTTCATTGACTGTTGGGACATTAGGTCCAACTATGGGACTAGGGAGAAAATGCCATAGGTCATGTTATGTATGAAAAAAAAATGTTATAAATCTGGGGCCTAATTCACAAAGGTCTCTTAGGCTCTGCTAGACAACAAAGCATCTTCTTTGCAAGTCTTCTAGCACTGCACTGCGAGATCGCAAAGTTGCGAGAGTTTAGTGAATTAGGCTCCTGACTGTTTTCTGTACAAAGATGTTAAGAACTGGTAAAAAAGGTAAAAACTCATCTGAACAAACCTCAATGGTCTTAGCAAACTGAGTACCATCAGGTGGTGTTTCTCTTATCAACTGGTAAACCTTTTCTTCCACGTTCTTCAGCCACGCACTTTGTTCATCTGTTAGAACCATACTGGCACTAAAACAAATGGGAAATTTGACACAATTCTTATCTCTCATGGTTTAACTGCATGCTCCAGTTATGCCATGAAACAATGCTGTCAGAAAAATAAACCACAAGTCATAAATTCTTCACTTTTCATTGTTCATCTTTATGCTTTCACTATTATTAAAAAAACATGCATTGCAAGTCAGGTTTTGGAATGTATGGAATAACTCAGGATTAATTGACTGACATTTCAGTTATATTCCTGTTTTGATAGGTTTTTTGCTTTAGTTATTGCTAATGTTGAAAATTTTTGATAAGAATGTCTTCCATTAGGCAAAATTAATAACTTTATTCCATCTCTTCCCTCCCCCCCCCCCCCCCCAAAAAAAGGTACCATAAATAATTTGTCATGAACTTTGCTTACGTCTTGAATTTGACTTGAGAATTTAAATACTGGAACAGGATAAGGAACTGGACAAGCACATATCTCCTGAAGTTACTGTCACTTAACTGGAGGTCTAGCAACTGTAAAGAAATACAAAATAGTATTTAAAAAATATATATATATAGATCTCATTAAAGCAATAACCTATGAACAACAGAAATCTGATTCTACGGTGCTTCATTATTGTAAGTTTTACAGAAAATATAAACAAAAATCATTAACTTTGACATTGTAAACAACAGGAAACAAAAATATTCATACTAAATTTAGTGAAAATTACACGTACAGTCAAATTTCATTATCTTTATGTTGAGGGGACCAAATCAATAATTTCAAAATATCAGGAGTTCAAGATAAACTTAAGAAAGTTATACAAAAGATCACTTTCTTTTGATTACAGAGGTTTTGATAACAAAGTCTGACTGTACATTATTATTTATACCTCTAGTTCACGGGGACAGATCCAGGCTTTTGTAACAAGTTGTATTTGAATGCAAGGTGTGATGATTCTGTATGAATTAATAAGGAAGATATGCTACGGAAATGAAAAGTTTACAGACAGATATACATATGTACGGACAACACCATACTAATATATGACCCATCAAGGAAGGAAGGAAGGAAGGAAATGTTTTATTTAACGACGCACTCAACACACGTCAGACATATGGTTAAGGACCACACAGATATAAAGAGAGGAAACCCGCTGTTGCCACTTCATGGGCTACTCTTTTTGATTAGCAGCAAGGGATCTTTTATATGCACCATCCCACAGACAGGATAGCATATACCACGGCCTTTGATGTACCAGTCGTGGTGCAAAGGCTGGAGCGAGAAATAGCCCAATAGGCCCACTGACGGGGATCGATCCTAGACAGACCGCATATCAAGCAAGCACTTTACCACTGGGCTATGTCCGGTCCAATCAAAGACGGGTGTATAAAAAGGTAAATCTGAGTAAGTTCAAGGCCACTGAGCCGAAGCAAGATAAAATAAAGATGCTCAGAGATGTGTTTTCAGGGCACTTTGGTGCTATATATTGTTGATGATGAAACAAAAAAGTCATTAAAAAGGGCACTTCAAACAGGCAGGGGGTGGAGGGGTGTCACGGGACTCACTAATTTGAACAAAACAATGTGTATGTGCATACCTTCTTACTGGTGAGATACTTTGCAAAGAATGTCTGTGTGTCTGTCTGTCTGGGTTTGTCAAGTTTCTTCCTCTGTGACTTGAGATCATCCAGTTTTAAACTGTCAAATGCTGTCAACACTTCATCTGCATTCTGGCAATAATAAGAAAGAAAAAAAAAACTTCAAATAATTAAGTTGATCTATATTCTGCCAATTAAAAAAGTTAGCAATATATATCAAATTTGACAAAATATAACATAATTATACCAACACACATGCTATTTTTAAAATCTAAATTTAAAACTTGTATATAAATCTGTGCAACAGTATAACAATAACAAAACAATACATGTGTAATCTTTCAACAACAACAAGAACATGTAGAAACTGAGGTACATTTAGTATGTATTACATCAATAAACTTTCCAAGACATTTGAAGGTGGTTTATAATGTGAAACAGCTTACCAAAACAAAATGTTTCCAAGGAACTTTTTCGTAGCACTGTGTTGGTCGTCTAAAGTAGTCTTGTAATGACCAAAATCTTCTGTAGAGGGCATAGTCAATTGGAGCAGTGCTGAAAGAAACAGTTAGTAAATATTTCAATATAAATCACAGATAGAAGAATTTGCAGTTAAACAATGCTTTTCATAGCAATACATGTTTGTGTTGTTTCTAATGGTCTAATACCAATATAGAAGGAGTAACTATTGCTTGTTACATGCCCAACATGCTATGGCTTAAAGGGCCGTAACTGTTAAAAGAAGACAATGGAAGGAAAGAAATGGTCTATTTAACGAAGCACTAAACACATTTTATTTATAGTTATATGGCATCGGACATATGGTTAAGGACCACGCAGATATTGCAGAAGAAAACCCGCTGTCACCACTTCATGGGATACTCTTTTCGATTAGCAGCAAGGGATCTTTTATATGCACCATCCCATTGATGTACCATTTGTGGTGCACTGGCTGGAGTGAGAAATAGCCCAATGTGCCCACTGATGGGGATCGATCCTAAACCGACCGCGCATCGAGCGACAGCTTTATCATTGGGCTACGTCCCGCCCCCAATATAGAAGGAGTAACTATTGCTTGTTACACGCCCAAAATGCTACCTTGTCTAAAATCAATTCTTGTCAGTTTCAAGGGATGTTAGCTACATCCCAGTCAAAACCAAATTAACTGACACAAACATCTTTTATGAAGTAAATTATCATAATATAATCACACTTGTCAATGTTAATGTATAAACAAAACCCAATCCCTGTTTTGATACAAGCAGCAGTTGATATGGCAGCTGTAGTGGGAATAAAGGGGGAAGTAGTGGCACTAAGAGGAAAATAATGGTAATATAGGGGGAAGTATTGGTAATATAGTGGAAGTAGTGGTAATATAGTGGAAGTAGTGGTAATATAGGGGAAGTATTGGTAATAGTGATAATATAGGGGAAGTAGTGATAACAAAGGGGAAGTAGTGATAATATAGGGGAAGTAGTAGTAATATAGGGGAAGTATTGGTAATAAAGGGGAAGTAGTGATAATATAGTGGAAGTAGTGGTAATATAGGGGAAGTATTGGTAATAAAGGGGAAGTAGTGATAATATAGGGGAAGTAGTGGTAATATAGGGGAAGTATTGGTAATAAAGGGGAAGTAGTGATAATATAGGGGAAGTATTGGTAATATAGTGGAAGTAGTGGTAATATAGGGGAAGTATTGGTAATAAAGGGGAAGTATTGATAATATAGGGGAAGTAGTGGTAATATAGGGGAAGTAATGGTAATATAGGGGAAGGGGAAGTAGTGGTAATATAGGGGAAGTAGGGGGAAGTAATGGTAATGGTAATATAGGGGAAGTATGGTAATATAGGGGAAGGGGAAGTAATGGTAATAGTAAGTAATGGTAATATAGGGGAATATAGGGGAAGTAGTGGTAATATAGGTAATATAGGGGAAGTATTGGTAATATAGGGGAAGTAGTGGTAATATAGGGGAAGTAGTGGTAATAATAGGGGGAAGTAAGTAATGGGGGAAGTAGTGGTAATATAGGGGAAGTAGGTAATATAGGGGAAGTAGGGTAATATAGGGGGAAGTAGTGGTAATATAGGGGAAGTAATGGTAATATAGGGGAAGTAATAAAGGGGAAGTAGTGGTAATATAGGGGAAGTATTGGTGGTAATATAAGTAGTGGTAATAAGTGGTAATATAGGGGAAGTAGTGGTAATATAGGGGAAGTAATGGTAATATAGTAAGTATAATATAGGGGAAGTAGTGGTAGGGGAAGTAATGGTAATATAGGGGAAGTAGTGGTAATATAGGGGAAGTAGTGGTAATATAGGGGAATAGAATAGGGGAAGTAAGGTAATATAGTAGTGGTAATATAGGGGAAGTAATGGTAATGAAGGGGAAGTAGTGCTAATATAGGGGAAGTAGTGGTAATAGGTAATGAAGGGGAGGGGGGGAAGTAGTAGTGGGTAATATAGGGGAAGTAGTGGTAATAGGGGAAGGGGGGGAAGTAGTGGTAATAGAGGGGGAGTAGTGGTAATATAGAAGGGGGGAAGTAATGGTAATATAGGGGGTAAGGGGAAGTAATGGTAATAAAGGGGAAGTAAGGTAATATAGGGGAAGTAGTGGTAATATAGGGGAAGTAGTGGTAATATAGTAGGGTAATATAGTAAGTGGTAATATAGGGGGAAGTATATAGGTAATATAGGGGAAGTAGTGGTAATATAGGGGAAGTAATGGTAATAAAGGGGAAGTATTGGTAATATAGTGGAAGTAGTGGTAATATAGGGGAAGTATTGGTAATAAAGGGGAAGTATGGTAATATAGGGGAAGTATAAATATAGGGGAAGTAGGGGAAGTAATGGTAATGAAGGGGAAGGTAATATAGGGGAAGTAGTGGTAATATAGGGGAAGTAATAATGGTAATATAGGGGAAGTAGTGGTAATATAGGGGAAGTAGTGGTAATATAGTAATGGGAAGTATGGTAATATAGGGGAAGTAAGTATATGGGGAAGTAATATAGGGGAAGTAGTGGTAATAGGGGGGAAGTATTGGTAATATAGTGGAAGTAGTGGTAATATAGGGGAAGTAGGGTAAGTAAGTATTGGTAATATAGTAATATAGTGGAAGTAGTGGTAATATAGGGGAAGTAATGGTAATATAGTGGAAGTAGTGGTAATATAGGGGAAGTATTGGTAATATAGGGGAAGTAATGGTAATATAGGGGAAGTAATGGTAATATAGGGGAAGTAATGGTAATGAAGGGGAAGTAATGGTAATGAAGGGGAAGTAATGGTAATATAGGGGAAGTAGTGGTAATAGAGGGGGAGTAGTGGTAATGAAGGGGAAGTATTGGTAATATAGGGGAAGTAGTGGTAATATAGGGGAAGTATTGGTAATAAAGGGGAAGTATTGATAATATAGGGGAAGTAGTGGTAATATAGGGGAAGTAATGGTAATGAAGGGGAAGTAATGGTAATATAGGGGAAGTAGTGGTAATAGAGGGGGAGTAGTGGTAATGAAGGGGAAGTAATGGTAATATAGGGGAAGTATTGGTAATATAGGGGAAGTATTGGTAATAAAGGGGAAGTAGTGCTAATATAGTGGAAGTAATGGTAATATAGGGGGAAGTATTGGTAATATAGTGGAAGTAGTGGTAATATAGGGGAAGTATTGGTAATAAAGGGGAAGTAGTGATAATATAGTGGAAGTAGTGGTAATATAGGGGAAGTAATGGTAATGAAGGGGAAGTAGTGGTAATATAGTGGAAGTAGTGGTAATATAGTGGAAGTAATGGTAATATAGGGGAAGTAATGGTAATGAAGGGGAAGTAGTGGTAATATAGGGGAAGTATTGATAATATAGGGGAAGTAGTGGTAATATAGGGGAAGTATTGGTAATAAAGGGGAAGTATTTTCAAAAACCAAGGACTAATATAGGGGGGAGTAGTGATAATAAAGGGGGAGTAGTGGTAATATAGGGAGGAAATAGTGGTAATATAGAAGAAGTAGTGGTAATAGAGGGGGAGTAGTGGTAATAAAGGGGAAGTAGTGGTAATAAAGGGGAAGTAGTGGTAATATAGTAGTGGTAATAAAGGGGAAGTAGTGGTAATATAGGGAAAGTAGTGGTAATAAAGGGGAAGTAGTGGTAATATAGGAGTAGTGGTAATAAAGGGGAAGTAGTGGTAATAAGGTCTGTCTACACAGTTCACTTCTGGGTGAAAGGTCATTCATCATGGTGTACTATAGTTCCCAATTGTAACACATATTGTGGTGTACATGTTCACTGTTAGTACTTGCAGAAGAATTAAAGGGACTAGTTATTTTAGATACCAGGTCCTCTGGCTACATTTTGCCCATTAGGTTTTGAAATATTATGCATTTACTTTTCCACACATGAGTATGCAGAGAGCAGGTGCCCAGAGTGATCCAGTTCCTCTGCCATGCCTAAAACACACCGTACAGTCACAGTGGGCCATGTACCAAAAAACTGAGACGGAAATCTTGTCAATTCTGGTGCAAAAATAAATAAAGGTATAAAAATCCTCTAAAATGGTATATGTTATTAGTGTCAACGAGAACCCGTTCTGTTAGCAATTTGGATTGAAGTTGGGCAATTTAACACAGGTTTCAATGGCATATGGCATCTGTGTACTGAGACCTAAAGGGGAAGTAGTGGTAATAAAGGGGGATGTAGTGTTAATACATGTAGTAGTGGCATTAAAGTAATAAGTAGTGGTTATAAAAGGAATAACTGGACAAACCTTGAAGATTCATCCATTTCTCCTTCTTCAACTTCCATGTTTTCCTCTTTGATAGTTTTGTCTTCAATCTAACAACAAAAAAATGAAATAAACACAAAACATCTTCATTTGATTATTGGAAGTGAACACAAACAACAACAAAAAAAAGAGTATTTTGTATAACTTCATGCATTTGAATGTATATACAATGTTTTTTACAATTATTATACAAGTATGCAGCCTATGTTTGTCTACCTGTCCATCCGTCCATTCTCCATTCATTCATCCATTCAAACCATCCACATTTTAATCATTTTATATGATGAATTCTTCTAGAAAACAAATTTGCATAAAACATTTGAGTAATTTTATTTTCTTTTAACCAGGGTTTTTACACTTGAAATAACATAAAATTCAAAGACCTTTCCAGGACATTTTTTTTTTTTTCCACGACATAAAATGTTCAATCAATGAATGATTTTATAACAAATTATTGTCTGAACTTAGACAGGTTATTAGGAGAACAAAAGTAAAGATGCGAAAAAAAAGAATTCACAAAATTTTTGGCCTAAATTTCCAGGACATTTCCAGGACACAATCAAATTTAATACTTTTTCCTGAACATTCTAGGTCTGGATTTAAAAATAACAAAATTCAAGGACATTCCAGGATTTCCAGGACACGTAAGACCTCTGTTAACCATTCTGTAACACTTACTTTAACATGTCTGGTATCCTCTAATTTCGTATCGAAAACTGTCACATTCTCAAGGTTAAACTGGCTCATCAAATTCAAAGCTTGGAAGATAAAAATAAATACAATTTTAAAAACATTCAAGTCCAAAAACAAAATGTACAAAGGTTTTATAAGGTGACAATTTCATATCAACATGTCATTTACAAACTATTAACAGCAAAAGCATCACTGTATACACTAAGAGATGAGGAAGGTTAGTGAAGGAAGTAAGGATTTATTTAACAATGCACTTTACACATTTCTATTTACTTGGTATCAGAAACATGGTTGGGTACCATACAGATAATAAGAGAAAAAACCTGCTGACACCATGCCATGGACTACCCCTTTTGGTTAGCTCAAGAGATCTTTTATATGCACCATCTCACAGAAGTCACAAGATTAAAACCAACACGCACTTCTTGCTTTTAACTGTTGGAAGAGTCTAAGTAAGTGGGTTTTCAGAGTTGGGAAATGGGAAGGGGGATGGGCAGGAGAATTGTATAATAGGTGAGAGATCATGATAGTGTACAAAACAAAATATGTGCTTTAATTTTTATGTCCACTTGTCTCACAAAAAAAGTTCACAAATTTGAAAGAGAAAATCCAAAACCTACCTACCATATATTTTTATTTAAAACATATAAAAGTTTCTTTTGTTTAACGACACCACTAGAGCACATTGATTAATTAGTCAACGGCTATTGGATGTCAAACATTTGGTAACTTTGACATACAGTCTTAGAGAGGAAACCCGCTACATGTTTAAGAAACATAATAAATTTCACTGATCATGTTTACCTGATTTTTCGGACAGTGGAAATAGTCGGGATAGAAACAACTGGATTCTTCCACAGAATACTGTGTTTTGGGATTTGGAAAGTCTCCGAATCAGATCTGGAACATAGAAATAAATTGTCAAATATAAAAGTTATAAGTAATGAACATTAAGATATAGAGGATATTATATGAGTGTTCATGACAGACAATGTTTACAACACGAGTGCCTAAATTATCATATTTTCCGAGCGAAAGCGAGGGAAATGCGATAATTTAGGCACGAGTGTCGTAAACATCGTCTGTCATGGACACGAATGTAATATTCTGTTTATTACTGTAGAACTGTCTTGCTAAATGAACATTCCAGTCATTGTTTACAGACTAACGTTTTCTTAACGGCAGATTAATGTTTGTTCATTGATGTCTTGAAAACCAAATCACAACCTGTTCTAAAGTTACGTGATATTTATATGCCCATAAGTAAAGAAAACACATGTATCAACAGCTGTAAATTGTAAAGCATGTGTATACTAAAAAGCAAACAAATACACAGTAATTGAAATAATTAGTTTTGAATTTGAATGACGTCAGTATTCCAATGACGTCACTTTGCATCTCCTTATAATAACTATAAATTGGGTACATAACGTTTCCGTTTTAAGAATGCTGGAAAAATTCCAGTGCAAAATTGCTATTGAATTTATTTATTTTTTGAAAATTATTAACGCACCTGAATGTGTTTGAAGAAAATCTTGTGATTAAAACATTGTACCTTTTACTAAATATGGCTTTCAAGTGAAATTATGGTAAGATATGCTACATTTATTATGTACGAAGCCAAAACAAGGGTGCGAAAAGTGACTCGTCGACCTTAGTATAAATTTCTAACAGTTGTGAACGTTATATTCATAATTAAGTGTTTGATGTGTCACAACTACATCGTAATATAATACAAGTTATCATAAATAATCAATTAATGTTTTATTAAATTAATTAAAAACACGTATTTGTCATTACGGCATGTGATCAGCTTACACTCGAAATAAAAATGTATTAGTGAAGAAAGTAGTATCTGTGGAATGTCGTGTCAACCAATCAGAAAGAACTGTACTCTTACAACAGCCAATCGTTAAACGACAATGTCAGGAGGACATATGATTTAGTTATGACATACGAGGGAAATCATACAATAAATATGACCCTCGTTATGCTATACCTCGTAGGTAATAAAAATTTAAATACCAATCTCGGTTTATATCACGAACAGTAATGAAATAGTTGAGTACAATTCACAGTATTTATATGTATTTTACTAACAGTAATAATATACGTTATATTACCAACAGCAATGATATGCATTTATATTATTGCACATAATGACAGCACATACCAATGCCGTTGATATACCTGTCATGGGGCACTTGTTGGGACAGAAAAAAAAGAAGAGGGTCTGCCAGGGGGATTCGATCCTACAACCAAAGTATCTCAGGTGTGTGCTCTACCAACCAAGTTCAATTCTGCCCCAACTTCAATGCACTTTAAACAATATTCCTTTTAAGACAGAAATGCCCCATAGTAACAATGTTATATCACTGTTGGATTAGATAACAGAAAAACAATGATCATTGTATCTTACCATTGCACATTCGAAGCAGGTAGTTCTTTCCAGCATCGTAAAATGTAGGCTAAAATAGACATAACAAAATAGTGTTAACATAATGCACACATAACTACATGCACCAAAACAATGAGAAATGTGTAAGAAACTTTTAAAACCATTTAATTTTGTTATCTGTATTGTTTATTATTAGAAATAATTTTGAATGAATGGCTGGCTGGCTGGCTGGCTGGCTGGATGGATGGATGATGGATGGACCAGAGCTTCTAGAATTTTTATAAAATCCACTAGCCACTGGATCAGTGATTTAAAATATTTACTAGCCATGATTAAAAATTCACTAGCCCAACTTTTCTTTAAGTTAATAAAAGTTTACTAAATAAAAATAATAATCAGATATGTCACCTAAAGAGGGAGATAGAGCTTAAAAACACTAACATTGGGGGGGGGGGGGGGGGGGGATTGGGGTAGGATATTCATATTTACAAAATAGACTCAACTGCAACATTTGACACAAAAAAACCACTAGCCGTCAGGCATGGCAATAGTAGTTATTTACTAGCCCAACATTGAATATCACTAGCCATGGGAGTGGGGCTACCATAATCTAGAAGCCCTGTGGACAGACAGATGAATGGACGGACAGACAGACTGATGGACTGATGCTTGAATGAATTTGCAACATGACAGCACAAAAAATATATATCGGATACTGGGTGTCAAGAAAGAATCATCATATTGTATCTCTGATTGTGAACACTTCCCACTTACACTTTTCCACGTTGTGACACGATCTTCAACCAGACTGAAAATATCTTCACAGGCCTTGAGTGTCAGCATGTCAAAGATGTCCGACATCATCACAAATGGTGTGGATGGCGAAACAGCATCTACAACAACATAATAATACTGGTAAATATTTTGCTGACATGCTTAACATTTGGCACTTTAGTGCATATAATGCTCTTTATAATGAATGTCACCAGAATTCAGGCTAACCTGAAACAAAAATGCTGGGTTTTAGTGATATAGACAGACACACAGACAACAGATAGTAATATATCCTTGTTAAATTAGTGTAATAAAGGTCCATTTGGAACATTAAACAAAAATATATTTTATAAAAACTTGCATACCCTTTAAACCAGCTTCAATAGCAAAGTTTATTAACACTTTGAATCCCTCAATTCCTTGATCAGAAACCTGAAAAGAGAAACCACAATATGGATACCAACACCCTCAATTCCGTCTTTAAAAAAAAAATTATTCATACAATACATTGTGATTTTGCGTATTCAGCTTAATGACTTCATAATGATAGAAAAAAACCCCAGTATATTCCATGAAAGTTTTTTAAAGCCTATTATTGTACTAGTAGTTAATTAATTTACCAAATAAATAACTTGTAATTGTTATTATACAGAAATGTAATAAAAAGTACCAAAATAATTAGAATTGAGGTATTTTAAGAAAGAATGTCAACTTGATTTATTGGTGATATTTATATACATGTATAGTATAGATATCTATAATATTTAAGGAATTTAAAAAATAGTTCAGTTAATGGCAGTTTAAAATTTAAAATTTGTTTTGGTTAATGATACTACTAGAGGCTAAGAGGATTAGAGCACATTGATTTATTAATAATCTGCTATTGGATGTCAAACATTTGGTACCGTAATTTGTAAGCATAATCTAAGAGAAGAAACCCTTACATTTTTCCATTAGGAAAGCACATACCACAGCATTTTGATATATTAGTCGTTGTGCACTGGCTGGAATGAGAAATCGCCTAATGGAACAATGACGGGGATCAATACCAGACTTACTGTGCAGTGATAGAAATAAGCAAAAGTACATCGAGAAATCTACTTGTCCAGCGATATTTTCACTTGACCAATAAATGTGCTGTTTTATTAAAGTACAAGAACTGTATTTTTTGACTGCTCAAAATTAAACTGCATGGAAAATTTTTACTTGTCCACTGGACAACCATTGAGGTACATTTTGCTTGTCTGAGCAGATTTTCACTTGTCAGGACAAACGGACAAGTACTTATTTCGAACACTGCTTTACCACTGGTAGAGAGCATAAAAGAGGAAACCATCTTCTGCTTGAACTGATGGTTGGGATGGCAAAAACATACATAGAGCCATCTACCAAGGAGCATTAATCCTACACGCAACCACACAGCAAGAAGTCTACTAAGTACAAAAATAAGTGCTTAAAAGCACATATTCTAATTTACATAAAATATCTCATGACTGTATTATTATTAGCTGATGTTCTTAGTGATTAAAGCCGCACACCCTAGTTCCATCCAGCGAAAATAAATTATAATTTGGTTAATCTACAAACCTGTAACACACTTAGATCACGTTTTTATCAAATGGAGTGAAAAAGCAGGTTTTATATCGATAAATACCATGGGAATCCCCATGTCCCAATTGCTTGAAATAATTTTGAAAGTTAGTGTTTTGATGTCACCGGTAGATGTCGCTCAAAGCACAACAATGCCTACGTCACGACAAATTTCACTGACTTGGGGTGCGTTCGTTTCACCTCTCCTGGACATGTTCCAACTGTTCTGTCCTGGTTGTATCCCCTCTCCAGATATCGTAAGACTTAGCAAAATTATTGGTTTTAAGGGTTTGTAACGTTTTGTATTGAGACACTTATTTATCTGAACTTTATTGTTACTGAAAATGTTCACGAACTGTGAAGAAATATCTCACAAATGAACAAGAAGCAAAACAAAAACAAATCGGATGTTGATTGCGCGAACCGTGCACGAGAAAACAAACCGAATCAAAATGATAACGGTCACGTGATATACCAGCGTCTGTGACATTGAAATGGAAATATCCCCTCTAAAAATAGATAGGACCTCGCTTGCTTAACGGTTTTTTCTCGACAACACGTCTTGTGAAAAAAAGAAAAAAATGCATTTCGTGGTTTTACAAACATCAGGATTACCAAAAAGCACTTCAGGTGAATGGAAATGTGTATTCTAAATAATAAAATGTAAGTAAAGTGCAATTTTATTTGTGAAAAATGGGGTTTAATAGCGAAAAACAATGCCGTAACGGTTCACAAATAAACGTAACTAGGGTGTGTCCCTTTAAGCAATGTGCCTTCTTAGATCTAGATTTTCCCTTTGACATTAACACAGTAATGCTCATGAATGACAATAAACACATCAAATGTGTGTAAACTAGTATTCCAAGCCAGTAATTGTATATAACATGATATTTTAAGCTTATTAAAAGTTATAATGCTATATTAAATGTTCCTATTTCTCACTATGGCCCATTTCAGAAGATCTCTTAGTGCTTGGTCCATGGCCGATTTCTTTTCTGGATCACTGAAAATACATTACAGTGTTAAAGAAAAATATAAATTTATTGATCAATAATATTTTACAATATTAGTACTATGACAATTATAAGTTATAGAGGTTTAACGTTATTACCAGAGTGTTTTTCGGTATCGTCAATATCATATATTAGGAATAAAAATTGTATTATGCCAGCCTCTGGCGAGCATAATACATTATTTTTATTCCTAATATATGATACTGACGATACCGAAACACACAAGGGTAATAATCTCTTTATCATATAATCTCAAGCTTAATACAACATGTTTTTGTAAACTGTACACGCAACTTTAATTCCAGTCCACCATTACTAGATATTCAAATGACATAAGAATATGTGGCATGGTGTCTTTTTTAATGGAAATGACATCAAACTCGAATGACGTCATTTTGGATGTCCTTACATTGAAATAAACTAGTTCATAACGTTTTTTTATTTTCTGAACACTGGACAGTTTTCAGGATAAAATTGCTATTGAAATGTTTTTATTTGATGACTATGAATGCATACCGGTATGTCAATTATGGAGTGTTACCCTAGTACGTTTGCTTAAATGTCAATAAACCTAATGCTGTGACCTCAATTAATTTACATCTAATTTGCAACGTTATCAAATTCTTAAAGTATGTGATCTGAAAAAGATCACATACTTTGATTGCACTGAAAATGTAAGATATTATATGATAAAAGATAATACATAAAAAAAAACCCCACTAATTGTAGATCAATGAGTCTTAAATGTTCACTACATTAAATACACAATTATAGTACCTATTTATTAATATTTCTTTATTGATAGGAATAGTAATACATGTATCATGACACACACCAAGTGGTTAAATTGTTTTTACTCATAAAACAAAATGTACCATAAAATGTAGACTGAACTGAACACTCACACAAAAAATCCAAGCTTTCCACTGATAAATACTACAAGCTATCAGCACAAACTAGCTTACCTTCCTGGATATTTGGCAATGAAGGCCAAGCAATTCTGAGTTGTGTCATCTGCAATACTCTTCTGAATGGCTGCCTGTGACAAAGTTATACATGAAAATTGTCCTCATTAGTAATGACATGGAAAATTTATGTAAGTTCATACATGGGGAGAGAGGTAATGATCACACGATCGGCCTCGGTGGTGTCGTGGTTAATTAAGCCATCGGACATAAGGCTGGTAGGTACTGGGTTTGCAGCCTGGTACCGTCCCTCACCCAGAGCAAATTTTAAGGACTCAGTGGGTAGGTGTAAGACTACAGCTTTTGTGAAATACAAACTGCTTAAAATAGCATAAAATGTACTGAAATAATCAATTAAAATGTATGTATTTATTACTGACTGTTCAATGTAGTGTATCCAATAATTATAAAGGACTTTAAAATTAAAAAAAGGTTTCAGCCTTTCTTGTTACAAGTGGGAGTGAGTAGAATAGCTACACTGGCTATCTCTAGAGTCAGTAGAGGTCACATTTCACCCAAACAGCAACAAAGTTATTAATCTTTTTGTTTAAACATGTGCCAGCTCAGGTGTCACACATTTCAATGGTGTCATCTTTTATTAATTTTCAGGACACAGTACTGAATACTCATACTTTTTATACATATATGAGTTAAGATTCATAACATTCATTCCTTTTTTATATATTATTTATTCCATTATGTAAAAGATACACAATTAGGTTTTTTCGCTGATATGATCAAACATCGTGTTTTGATTTTTATCGTTTTGTGTTCATGATTCAAGATAAAAATATACTTGTAAGTGCCACTATGATTTTGTAAAACACTATTTGGCAAATATTGCCTTTTAAATGTTTTTATTAAAAAAAAAAAAAATTCTTCTTCACCCTCCCGCAACCCCAGTAGTGATGACATCACGTAGGACCGATTGACAATTTATTTTTTCCCTAAGTGCACCCCTGGTATATGTAACACATCTGCGAGAAATCTTAAACTCTATTAACAAATAAAATGACACACTGAAATAGTTAGATGGACACCCATTTTTAATGACTCATAACAATTATGGACAGAAAAATGGGATGGGGGGGGGGGGGGGGAGGCAAGTGGACCAACCACTGGGGTAGTTCACCAAGGTAAACATCTACATCTTGACATTTGTTATGGCACAGCAGCAATAAACATCGCAATAATAAATATAGTGCCAGAGACATTTATCTTGATGAACTACCATTGGGGGTGACTTGACCAAACAGTTTGGATCAAGTTGACCAACCTCTGGGGCAAGTTGGTAGGGGGTCGAATTGGTTTTGAGGCGAGTTAACCAGCATTCCTTGATATGGTGTATGACGTGTGGGCATGAGTTTGACCCGTACCCCCCTTTCAATGGTTTGGGTTCGTCTTTAGGTAGTACTATACCAAATAACTTCCGGCTGGGTCAAAGTTCGAGGTGCACCGAACTTTTGATAGAGAAATGAACACCACAAGTCCTGTGATTGGTTATAAATGTGAGTGTGTTGGTTGTAAAAAAATAATAGTTTCATCTGGGTAAAATAAATGTGCAATTTTATTTCATCTAGTACCAATGTGTCAAGTAGCCTTGTGCTTGAAACATGTATGGGGTACCTGTAAAAAAAAAGTACTCAAATTTTGTGCGAAACTAGGGTAGTCATAGACGCTACCCGTTATCTCAGAAACGAGCAGCTTGACCCCCATTTTTTTCTGATTCACTTTAAGTGTAAGGGGTGGTAGTATTTATATCCGTGGCGTTTATGTCGGTTGATACGTTGCAGGTAGGAGTTTTAGCCGCATATGTTACTATTGTCGTCTATGGGATTTGATTTGGTAGTATACACCCTATATAGCACATATTCAGTGCATAATAAAAAATATTATGATTTTGTCATTTTATTTAATTAAACTATACTGGTTGATTAATTAGCCATCACTCGATCATGCAAGTTCACAATGACCTTGACCTTGACAATAATCTCTGTACATGGCTCTGAATGGAGTTTGAATCAAAGTTAGCACTGAAGAAAAGTTGGTTTTGGCCTATAATTCATACTGTAAAGATTTCAATAATTTCTTTTTACATGGTATTTGACTTGCCATATACAACTGCTCTTAAATATGGTATTATATATAGGCAACCTGAACTAAGATTTTAATAGCAATTTATTTTTATATTAAAAATAGCATGTGCCAATAGTGGGTTAATGTCTTTAGTTTCCATTAACATTGTTAATTTTTTATGTATGAAATTCTGAAAACTCAAATTTGTAAAGAAGTTGATTTTTATTGTCATTTTGACATATTTATAGGGTGCTAAGTTATATTTTAGACAAATTTGTAGTTTTATGCAAAATTTAAAGTAAATTTGAAGAAAAAACTTTACCAAAAACATAATTAAATTTGTTGTCACTATTGTGCCTTCTGTTCTTATTTGTACATAACAATAAGGTTGTTAAACATATACTTAGATCTCCAGATCATTTTTGTTTCTTAATAATCACTTAGTTAGCTCTCATGAAAAGCATTTTGAGTTTATACTAGATTCAGAACCAATTTTTTCAGATTTGATTATCTGCCTTGGATTAAGTTGATAATTTATTTTATTGTTAAAGCTGTATTACCTAATGTTACTAGCTAAATAAAATGCTGGATTACAGATTGTAGGAATACATCTAATGTACATATTGTATTCATCCGGATTAGAAAATAATGCAAGAAAATAGATGTTCGGGTAATTTTGTCATTTAAAAATAGTTTTTTTCAGTAATTAATCAAAAATAAATGTGTGAAAGCTGCATGATTAATTCCAGATATCACAACTATTAAAACCTCCAACTACAGTAGGCTATAAATAAAATATAGTCAGGAATATTGGTGGCTGCCAATGGTTTTGATGGTTCATTATGAAAATCAGCATGGCCGATGGATTTGAAATTCCCACACCTGGTAACTTGAAGACACCCACACCCAGCATACAGGATTTCCTCCCAACACTAATGTTCAGGACATTAAGTCATTACTTCATACAGGTACAGTCATGTTTGTGTTTCCTTCCTCAGACAGTGTATTTTTTTAATACTGATATTTCTTTGATGTGCCTGTTAAGGTCTTCATAATCTAGGGGTCAATCAAGTGCATGTGTTTTAATGGCATTCTTTAAAGGGGTAGAGGTACTCTGACTATCTTTGTTGTCTCTACATATATACCTGAGTACACACACCCAACTGAAAGTAAATATCTTCAGGAGTTTTATTTTAAAACATTTTGTTGTTTAATATGACATATTGCATTTGTACAAAACTATATGCAATATATATGCTTTTTGAGGTGTACATTATATTAGGTTGCACTGTAGAAACAACACTTTCAGTGAGGTTGTCAGTTTATGTCAGAATACACCAGATCCTGGTTGTCATAAAGACACATAGCTGGACACTTTTTGAAAAATGTATGTTATCAGTATAGGTAGTACTATACCAAATAACTTCCGGCTGGGTCAAAGTTCGAGGTGCACCGAACTTTTGATAGAGAAGTGAACACCACAAGTCCTGTGATTGGTTATAAATGTGAGTGTGTTGGTTGTAAAAAATAATAGTTTCATCTGGGTAAAATAAATGTGCAATTTTATTTCATCTAGTACCAATGTGTCAAGTAGCCTTGTGCTTGAAACATGTATGGGGTACCTGTAAAAAAAAGTACTCAAATTTTGTGCGAAACTAGGGTAGTCATAGACGCTACCCGTTATCTCAGAAACGAGCAGCTTGACCCCCCATTTTTTTCTGATTCACTTTAAGTGTAAGGGGTGGTAGTATTTATATCCGTGGCGTTTATGTCGGTTGATACGTTGCAGGTAGGAGTTTTAGCCGCATATGTTACTATTGTCGTCTATGGGATTTGATTTGGTAGTATACACCCTATATAGCACATATTCAGTGCATAATAAAAAATATTATGATTTTGTCATTTTATTTAATTAAACTATACTGGTTGATTAATTAGCCATCACTCGATCATGCAAGTTCACAATGACCTTGACCTTGACAATAATCTCTGTACATGGCTCTGAATGGAGTTTGAATCAAAGTTAGCACTGAAGAAAAGTTGGTTTTGGCCTATAATTCATACTGTAAAGATTTCAATAATTTCTTTTTACATGGTATTTGACTTGCCATATACAACTGCTCTTAAATATGGTATTATATATAGGCAACCTGAACTAAGATTTTAATAGCAATTTATTTTTATATTAAAAATAGCATGTGCCAATAGTGGGTTAATGTCTTTAGTTTCCATTAACATTGTTAATTTTTTATGTATGAAATTCTGAAAACTCAAATTTGTAAAGAAGTTGATTTTTATTGTCATTTTGACATATTTATAGGGTGCTAAGTTATATTTTAGACAAATTTGTAGTTTTATGCAAAATTTAAAGTAAATTTGAAGAAAAACTTTACCAAAAACATAATTAAATTTGTTGTCACTATTGTGCCTTCTGTTCTTATTTGTACATAACAATAAGGTTTTTAAACATATACTTAGATCTCCAGATCATTTTTGTTTCTTAATAATCACTTAGTTAGCTCTCATGAAAAGCATTTTGAGTTTATACTAGATTCAGAACCAATTTTTTCAGATTTGATTATCTGCCTTGGATTAAGTTGATAATTTATTTTATTGTTAAAGCTGTATTACCTAATGTTACTAGCTAAATAAAATGCTGGATTACAGATTGTAGGAATACATCTAATGTACATATTGTATTCATCCGGATTAGAAAATAATGCAAGAAAATAGATGTTCGGGTAATTTTGTCATTTAAAAATAGTTTTTTTTCAGTAATTAATCAAAAATAAATGTGTGAAAGCTGCATGATAATTCCAGATATCACAACTATTAAAACCTCCAACTACAGTAGGCTATAAATAAAATATAGTCAGGAATATTGGTGGCTGCCAATGGTTTTGATGGTTCATTATGAAAATCAGCATGGCCGATGGATTTGAAATTCCCACACCTGGTAACTTGAAGACACCCACACCCAGCATACAGGATTTCCTCCCAACACTAATGTTCAGGACATTAAGTCATTACTTCATACAGGTACAGTCATGTTTGTGTTTCCTTCCTCAGACAGTGTATTTTTTTAATACTGATATTTCTTTGATGTGCCTGTTAAGGTCTTCATAATCTAGGGGTCAATCAAGTGCATGTGTTTTAATGGCATTCTTTAAAGGGGTAGAGGTACTCTGACTATCTTTGTTGTCTCTACATATATACCTGAGTACACACACACAACTGAAAGTAAATATCTTCAGGAGTTTTATTTTTTAAACATTTTGTTGTTTAATATGACATATTGCATTTGTACAAAACTATATGCAATATATATGCTTTTTGAGGTGTACATTATATTAGGTTGCACTGTAGAAACAACACTTTCAGTGAGGTTGTCAGTTTATGTCAGAATACACCAGATCCTGGTTGTCATAAAGACACATAGCTGGACACTTTTTGAAAAATGTATGTTATCAGTATAGGTAGTACTATACCAAATAACTTCCGGCTGGGTCAAAGTTCGAGGTGCACCGAACTTTTGATAGAGAAGTGAACACCACAAGTCCTGTGATTGGTTATAAATGTGAGTGTGTTGGTTGTAAAAAATAATAGTTTCATCTGGGTAAAATAAATGTGCAATTTTATTTCATCTAGTACCAATGTGTCAAGTAGCCTTGTGCTTGAAACATGTATGGGGTACCTGTAAAAAAAAGTACTCAAATTTTGTGCGAAACTAGGGTAGTCATAGACGCTACCCGTCATCTCAGAAACGAGCAGCTTGACCCCCCATTTTTTTCTGATTCACTTTAAGTGTAAGGGGTGGTAGTATTTATATCCGTGGCGTTTATGTCGGTTGATACGTTGCAGGTAGGAGTTTTAGCCGCATATGTTACTATTGTCGTCTATGGGATTTGATTTGGTAGTATACACCCTATAGCTTAGTAGTTAGGGAAAGATTTCCGAACGTTCCAGCATACTATTAGTAACCCTAAGCCTAAACATAAGCCTGAATGAAATGAACGCTGGAACATTCAGAATTCTTGCCGTAGTTAGTATAGATCATTGAATAATGTATTCTGATCATGTTTATCAAACTTTATGGATTATTTAATTATTTGGCAAGACTTCCGAACATTCCAGCATTCAGGTTTACTACCCTGCCGCTTAGGTTTAGGGTTAAGGTTAACGATAGAATTAGTATGCATATGGAACGTTCAGAAGTCTTTCCAATTATTTATTCTGTAATCGTTGAAAAGAGCATCACAATTGGCCTCAGATTACAGTTATCTTCCCATTTGGTTGTCCAAAATCCGGAAATTTGACCGCGCAAGTAGTCTGCTGTTTGACTGCGATTATTTCATGGCAGACAGCTATGAAGTGGCAACTGTTTGACTGAAGTGACAGGGGACAGCATGTAGTTTGTAAACATGTGTAACTTGCTGACATTGAAGACTTGTTTGTGGTAATTCCGGCCCATGCAAAAGTAGTGCTTTTTGTGTAAAATGGGTGTACTCCGGCCTGGTTTAGACAGTGTGTCTGTTTAAACCAATATGCTGGGAGAAAGAGCTGGACAACAGGGGTTGTCCTTTTCAGGGTATGTGTCCCCCATGCAGGCGAAGGTACATATAAAAATTCACGGGCCTGCTGATATTAATAAAAATGTTATAGCCACTAAGGCTATATAGAAACATATAGCGAAATTAATTGTGGTCGGAGGCCTGATATATCAATATTTTATTTTATCTTCGTTGATTCTTGAAATTAACCAGGGAGGGAAGGTTAAATATGAAATGCTAAATATCGATTGTTTCAAAACAATTATGTAAAAGAAAAGGAATCCTCATAGTCAGTTTGCGATCTGATACTTTTGCTTTCATTTAGTACGTGACAATACCTTGAATATTTCTCTACCCTCATAAAAATCGAAGTCGCTGGGCGCAGCCATCTTTCACAAACTAAACATAAATCTCTGACGTTTTAAACGAGGTCTTATGCCACAGTTTGTTTTAGTGTTGAATCCAGCTTTCGTTCAAAGATTCTCCAAACTAAGAATAAATAAGTAAATTTAAAAGTTGCATTACCTTTGTAATGTTTATTTTTAATTTTGATTGATTCTTTTATTAATATATAAAACAAGAAGGGTGTTGGGGAGAGAGAGGGGAAAAAACCCGAGTTATTCCGAGAACTTCCGACACAAACGGCGAAAAATACCGAGTGATGTTTCAACTATCGATGTCGTCGTCGTTGCTGTAATTATGTACTATGTTTGTTAATTAGTCTATATCCACTTGGGGTCATAACTGAGCGATTAGAGATACAGCTATTATTGTTGGTAACCAGCTAAAGTTAATGATGAAGTTACTGTGTCATAACGATTAAAAAGGTCCAGTGTCAGTGACACGTTAAGACCCACGTAGCGTTAAAGTAGCAATCTCAGGAATATTTTTTTTACATTAAAGATGCAGATTAGATTATCATCTTGTTTTTCCCAATATTGCATTGTTCTTTAATTTCTTACAAATATTTTTTTCAGAAATATATGTTTTGTAGTATCCTGTTTCTCATAGTGCACATTTAAGTGGCAGCTGAATTCCTTTGTAATAAATGATCTGTAAAACTAATTCTAATTCACTCAACATTTATTTGCAAAATTTGATTGGCTAATCAAATCCATTTGCAGTAGTAACGTGTCGGAAATTTGAGTTTTTCCCAGGAGCCTATTTACATATATTGTACTGAACCCCTGCTTATCTAGACCCGTTTCTCAATTGGGGGCATGGATACTTTTTCATCCAGGCAATAGGATTCTGATTTTCTGTAGGATTTACCCCAGTCGTGTATTGTAGTAATAATATTAATAATAAACTATGGTATAATATCCGCCCGGTCCCCTCCATTATTATTTTTAGTTAGGGTTAAGGGTTAGGGTTAGGGTTGGGGTTATGGCTGGGGTTAGTGCTAGGGTTGGAGTTAAGGTTAGGGGAAGGGGGGACCGGGCGGATATTTTTCTGTCAATAATTATACTATACAGTCATTAAATTAGCTAAATATAAAGTCCACCCCCAAAGCCACCATTACCTACCGAGTCAGAATGTTATCGTCTGCTGTCAACGTCACCCTCGGGTTTGACAGGTCAGTTCGTGTTACAACCCCGCTTTGGGTACGTCCACTCTGTCCAACAGTCCAGTCCAGTCCCATTTTTAACAGATCCGAACACTGAAATACGGCTTCGGGGTGCCCGATCATCGGTTCCCCTTGCACGTGAAGACGACGTCATCAACAATCATACTATTTCGCAGACTAAATGTTATACACGTGTTGGCCAGCATTGCCAAACACAATAACAATTGTAATAACCACAAACAAATATAATTCCCATCACACACCCCCCTTCTTAAGACCCAGTGTGACTAACATTGGTAAAAAAAAAAAAAAATGATGCAGAAAGTTTAATATTATTATGAATTATAAATTATAAATTTCCACATCAATGTGTTTAGTTTACAGCAAAACCCCCCAGAAAATTTGTAGATAGTTAAAGTTCATTCAGGCTTCATCGTGGCAATATTATAATGTTAAAGAATATTCCACCAAGAACAGCCAAATCGTACACCACACATTGATACATGTGTAGCCTTAATGCAAGTATTTCAATGTACTATATATACATTATTTAATACAACAAATATAGTAAATGCATCAACATTCTCATAAACATCTACATATGTACTACTACAAGAAATGCAGTCCACCACCACTATGTCCATATGTCCATGTATACGTGCTTTCAGCACAGCAGTTAATAAAATGTTAAAATATTAACCTTAAGAGTTCTCAAGCACATATGTTAATCACAGTGGTAATGTGGTGAACGATAAAGTCAATATATTTGGATAAACATTTCATAGATATTCAAACACATGCGTGTATGGCATTCCAAGCCAAAGAAATCTTCCAGCCACATACAAATGGCATTCCAAGCCAAAGAAATCTTTCAATCACACGCGAAAGGCATTATGAACCAAAGAATAACTGCGTATATCAATATTTCTATCTATCTATATATATATATATATATATATATATATATATATATCCACCCCCTTTCCAAATGATCCATTGTTTACAAAACAATGGGCTTAAAAATATAATATGGGTTTTTAACGCTATGAAACACATATATATATATATATATATATATATAATACAAGTCACTCTTCTTCTAACTTCCTTTTCTTGGCTGGGCACCTGTCTCTTCTGTCGTCCCTATTGGTAAAATTTGGGTCGATGCTGCCGGGGATGTTGAGAGGTCGCATCTCCGCCAACTGGCCTGTTAAAGACCGGTTCTCTTGATCGGTTATCCGGCGCTGCTTCCTTTCCTCGTCCAACCGCGACTCAAGGCACTGCCACTCTTCCCCCTCCTGCAGCTCTTGTAAGTGGACCGTGGCAGTGCACCTGAGTTCTTGCAGCCTGGTAATGTAGGTTTGTGTCCATTCAATATATTGGTGTAACTTCAATTTGGACGCGGAAGGCGTCTCCGGCAGGATTAACTCGGGCAGATCGATCCCCACTGGAGTTATTGTTGTTTCAGTTGTTGATGTTTCAGGCGTCAGGTCTGGCTGCAGTGCCTCAAACTCTGTCAACAGGGAGTTGAAAAGGTTTGGTACGACAGAAGAGTCAGCTGGTGCTGTAGACAAGGATGTTGTGATAGTCGATGGTGGGATTATAGATGAGGATGGCAAAGTTGTGGTTGATGACGGTGAAGCCTTTGACGATGATGGTGAAGTCATGACAGTTGATGGTGGGGCTATAGCCACTGTTGGCACTGGGGGTGGCATCTTGGGTTCAGTTGCTTGGATGACCGGAGGCAGGAGTGCTCCAGGGTTATGTACCCAGAGTTCGGGAGCCACTCAACCAGGAATGGCAAGTTTGTAGTTTCCTGGGAATGTGCTCTCCGAAGATGTCTTGTCAGGTCATTTGCCCACTTCATCTTCGTGGAACACTCCGTGCACCGGAAATACCGGCACTGCTTCTGATGCACCTCCACCCAGTGCTGCAGGAAGTTTCGTCTCTTCTTAATCTTCCCCATTCTTTCGCATGCTTCGACAGGGCACATGATTCTGCCTGGGATCCATGCTATCCTCTCTTTGTCGATTCTTCCTGCAGTTGTCCGGCAAGGAATTTTCGAAGAGGGATAGCTGGTCCTCCTCTGATACAGTGATGTCCAACAAATAGTCTTCTGCCATTTTAGTGATAAGATATCTGTAAGATAGAAAATATAATAATAATAAAAACAAATATATATATATATATATATATATATATATATATATATATATATATATATATATGGAAATTCCAGTTCCAATACCTGTGTTAAATTTAAAAATTTCAAAACTCCCAAGAAAACCTAAGCACTTGAGTATGTGTATGGATAAATTTCTAATACCATGAACTGATGGCACATTATACCAGATATTAAGATGCTTTCTGTAATGTTAAAATCATTATAAGCTGGCATTACTAGTAAAACGTCAAACCCATGTGATCAATTTACATTCTATACCACATATACGGTACATGTGTAATTTTACCTCAGAAAGGCATAGAATAACCTAAGAATAAAAATGTTGGATATACCCACAAACCATTTTTACGCCGTTTGGCTATTGCTCATCTATCCTTACCAAATATTAATTTGAATTATAACAGGAAGCCTAAAGTAATACCCAGTGGATATTACAACAGTGTATACACAACACCCAAATTGCTAAAGTGCAAATAACCAGATCCATATAATACAAGCATATTTTAGACAATAGCAATTACATATTACAAGAATATCTTTGAGTTTATACACCTAACCATTTATATCCTCTCAGTTATCCATTTGCTCACAAGCATCGAACTTCCATGCTATAGCCAAAATCTATATCCCTGCTCCTGCTTAACATGCATAATAGCCTCATTGATATCTTCCCTACATTTCAATTACAACATTCCTACAAATTTCCAGTTGACAAATATCCAATCCCCAATCCCCAAGTGTGCTTAACTGTTTCACCATAAAAAAAAAATTCACAAAAAAACTAAAGCAGAGCAGATAAGTATTCTCAATGTTTAGTTGCTCGTAGGCTACATACTTGTAAAATTTCACTGACATCGATTGATTCTTTTTGGAAGCAAAATGCATGTTCCTTTAAATTTTATGACATAAATGCTATTTATAAATGGGTGTGACATCACGCCTATATGATGCTGAAAGGAATGCGGAAGCAAGTAATCAGGGGTACAGAAATGAAAAATATTTCACTAGCCTGCCGGACCAGAACCAACTAAAATTTACTAGCCCGCCAGAATTTATACTAGTACGCCAGTGTATAGAATAATATATTAATAATATATAAAAAAAATTATATTCTAATAAAGACAGTTTTTCACAGGTTTTTTTTCATATACGGTAGATTTATAAAATTCAAAATTTATAAAATAAAAACAAAATACCGTCAGTTAGAACAAGACAGATTGCTCGTCGGACTGATAATTGCATTTTTCAACTTGTTTGTGAGAATTTTTACTCGCCTTTGGCGAGTGGGCGAGTACTTTTTACACCCTTGAGTAATGGAATCTTCATTATCGAGCACCAGTTGTCATAATGAGTATTGGGAATAAGTAAAATTAATAATAATGGTTGGCATTGTCATTAATAAAACAGTAAAGTACAACAATGAAATTAGGAGTATCCATTGTATTATCACATATAAAACCGGATATTTTAATTTGTTTGCGCTATAGGGGGCGGGATTTAGCTCAGTTGGTTGAGTGCTCGCTTGAGGTGTTTGCAAGAATGTAATGGTAAGCTGTTTCATGTTTAAGAATGTGATATGTCTTGTGAATTGATAATATCACATGGTACTTAAACTGAACCATAGACTTTATGTTTGGAGTTTGCTTTAGTAAAATATGTTATAGGATGGTGAATTGAGTTGGGATGGCCGGGGTATGAATAGGTGTTAGTAAATTTTATAATAGGTGAACAATATTTTATATGATCGTAATCCTTTAAATAACATCTACTTTTTACTACTTCAGGAATGGTCTAACCATGATGTGAAAGGCTGAAAATAACAATTTATCTTTCCGAGACCTTGAGCCACGACTGAAGTCAGCTGAGATCTAGGATATGTATAACACTGTTCAGTCCTCTGCACGGCGACAGAAAGGACCTATGTTTTTTGACAGTTCTACATCTAAGACACTGTCAATAGAAATGGAAAGCCAGCTTGAGAGACAGAAAAAAGAAGAGATGATCCTGCTCGGTTTTAACCTCTCTAATGTGTCTCGGTCAACACAGTTCATTCTTCTCACCGTGGCAACATTCTTCTTTTATCTTATTTATGGATACATGCAGGTATAATAATACAAGGAGCATTTTGTTTCGAACATTTTGATTGGCAACATTTTCAGTTTTAAATTGCAACAATTTGATGTTTTAATATGGTGTAGTGATTTTTGCAATGTAATATTGACAAACATTTCCCTGTTATTATATAGTTTTTGCTGAGAAATACTTCCAATTTTTCATTTTATTTTAAATTTATTTTCATGCACACGCCCACTTGATGTTTAAAAATCCTGTCATGGGCACATAGCAGCTGTTCAGGCTATTGTGTCTGGGACTGGAGATTAATGGTTAGTGAAAGTGAGGTTTGTGTAATAGTGGTCTTACTTCTCCCCGTTTAGCCGTTAAAACTCAAAATAGGTTGGAGCCAGTACTACAGAAATGTGAGCCGAGCATTAAGCCACTGAGGCAAGGAATAATGTAAAGAATTTTACATATTAAAATTACAAATTAGTTTTATTACTTTTATTGTAAATGAAGTTTATCTGAGATCAAAATAATGACTTCTGTTCCAAGGATCTATCCAGCAGGATATTTCGGCAACGACCCATGTTCGATGGACTGTGGAAAATTAGCATGATTTAATCATACTTGGGATGTTTTTAGGCCATTGAATGATGCAGTGCACCATTGTTAAATTAATTTATCAGAACAGACACAATTACATTTAAATATTTACACATCAAATTGGTACGGGAACAGGAACGGGAACTATTAATGTGCCCCTGTCCATAAGGTTTACACCCATCCCAGGTTTAGCCTTTGACTTCGCCAGTGACCAACCTTGGGATGGGAGTATCAAATTGGTGAATTTTTGGTGCCAATTGCTTTTAGGAAGGGACCTATGTTCCGTAACTCTGAACACCTGGATAAATCCCAGTTTTGAAAAAAATATTCTTGCTTTTTTAAAGCACATTTTTAATTGCATAAGTTAAAAAAAAATATTGCTACATGGCACCTTATATATAATTGGTGTCAGATTAACTGAGTGTTGTTTTTCTTCAGGAATTAATATTTCGCCTTGAAGGATTCCGTCCATTCGGCTGGTACCTAACTCTGGTTCAGTTTGCCTGCTACACAGTGTTTGGTGTCACAGAGCTGCACTTCAAAGAAGACAGAACAAGAAAGTTAGTTTTCACTGTAAAGTGTGTCAGCTTCTCTTATTTGTGCATTACTTGAGTAACATGCAACCCAGTGCTGAAAAGAAAATAGTGTGGTGCATTATTAAAGTTATAAAATATATTGATGCAGTTTATTAGAATCCTATAATTGTTTATGTTGTAGTTGATGTGTATCAAACTTTAAAAATCTTAGTATTGAATATTCTTACACATCCATTTGATACAACATTGAAATTTCTAGCACACAGCAACATATGTTGGAAATCAATTAAAAGATTTTTGAATGGTTGCTGAATGACTTGACATTAAAGCTAAACCATTGACAGAAATTAACGCACTTGAAACTGATTTTTATCTATTCTGTATGCCTATAAGTTATTTCTATGTAAGGTCAAGCATTACAAATTGTTGGAAATGACATTAAATTTCTTTGAAACTTAGATATATACATGTATATATAAGAACTATAATACTATATTTGTGTCTGTTTCATTTAGCTTACAACTCGTATACAAATATATTCAAGTTATGGTTTTGCTTGTTAGATATCATACAGGAATGGATTTTGGTTAAGCATTTGTTTGATAATTATTAAAATGTGGCTAATTTGAGATTTTATAAGCCAAAGACTAAATGTTGTAGCCACTTTGTATAAAAATTAGTGATTGGTTAATTTGGCAATGGATAGGGTGAGCTCTGAGAACTATGTGTTTAAAAACAAGAATGGTACGAAAGTTAACGAAACAGCCAGTCATGTAGGATTTTCTGTCTTACTTGCAGAATACCATTAAAATCATATGGGGTGTTGGCATTTCTCACTGTTGCGACGATGGGCTTGTCAAACACTTCAGTAGGATACCTCAATTATCCAACACAGGTCATCTTTAAATGCTGTAAACTTATTCCAGTTCTTATTGGAGGAATACTTATACAAGGTAAAGTGGATCCATTAATTCAAGATAATGTCATCGTTGTAAAATATTTCAAATCTGTAATTGTATATAAGTCATCAGATCAGATACAACTGCAATTGCAGGTCCAGAGAGGTGCTGGGGGATTGCTTCCACTCATTTAAACTTTCAAAGTGTCCTGAAAATCCAGTCTTTAATCGGATGAATATAATGAAGATTTGTTTTAGGTTAATATCTTGGTCGACTGCATGTTTCTAGGGAAAATTGCCATACATAATTATAAAAAGCATACCCTGTAAAAAACCCAAAATTGGACCAGATTTTCGTCCAAAACTGGACATTTTTAACAGTCCCTTTTTAAATATCAGTACAGAATATAACCTCTTTAAATCAGACACCCCTTAAAACCAGACTTTTCACTTAGTCCAGGGAACATTTTGTTTTCCAAATCTTGATTTGCAATATATCTAGTCAACTGAAAATTGATTAGCAACTATTGTTTAATGTTTTAAAATTGTGTAGTGATCTATGAAACGTGTAGTGAATTGCGGCGTGATACTGAACAAAATGTTCCCTGTAGTCCTGTGGGTGTTAAATTTAGAGGGGTTTTACTGTTATACAAACTGCATGTTAGTCTATTTTGAAATGCTGTTTGCGCCTTAAAGTTGCAGTTCTCCCTAGAAAATTGTAAATCTGCTGCTGAACTGATTTATAAGTTTGACACTTTCACACTTCATGAATCTCAGTGTTGCACAACTTTTTCACAGAGCTTACATTTCATTTCATTTCATCTTATTTCCGTGCTTATATCCAATTAAGGTTAAAGCACGCTGTCCTGGGCACACACCTCAGCTATCTGGGCTGTCTGTCCAGGACAGTGGGTTAGTTGCTAGTTGGTTAATGGTTAGTGAGAGAGAAGACAGTGTAGTGGCCTTACACCTACCCACTGAACACTTAAGAACTCCCCCTGGGTTGGAACCTGTACCAAGCTGCGAACCCTGTACTTACCAGCCTGTAGTCTGATGGCTTAACCACTGCACCACCGAGGCCGGTACAGAGCTTACAACTTTGATTGAAAAAGGTCCCTTGTTTGATTCTTTGATGTATTTTACAAATTAACAAGTTCAATTATTAAACAGATTTTAGATAGATATCTCAAAATATGGCTTTTGCTTTGTATGTGGGGCTTTTTTCCAGTTCAGTTATTATTAAATTGTTTTAATGAAATTGCATTAGAATTGCTAAATTGTGGGGTTTTTTTGTTTTGTTTTTTTTCCTCCAGGGAAGAAGTTCAGCATGATAGACATTGCTGCTTGTGTTTGTATGAGTCTTGGCCTCATACTGTTTACTTTAGCTGACAGCACAGTGTCGCCTAACTTCAACCTTTACGGTGAGACAAATTATAACTCAAACTTAGTAACTAAAGAATCTGATATGCTATTCTTACACATACAGGGGGAAATACCATTACTGTGGCACTTATGCTTGCATCGCAGGATCGAACCACCTCAGTGGACCCATTCAACTGATTGGAGTTTTTCTCATTCCAACCAGTGTATCACAACTGGACAAAGGTCATGGTATGTGCTTTTCTGTCTGTGGGAAAGTGCATATAAAAGATCCCTTGCTGCATTAGGAAAAATGTAGTGGGACCGGCCTCGATGGCGTAGTGGTTAAGCCATCGGACTACAGGCTGGTAGGTACAGGTTCGCAGCCCGGTACCGGCTCCAACCCAGAGCGAGTTCTTAAGGGCTCAATGGGTAGGTGTAAGGCCACTACACCCTCTGCTCTCTCACTAACTACTAACCAACTAACAATTAACCTACTGTCCTGGACAGACAGCCCAGATAGCTGAGGTGTGTGCCCAGGACAGCGTGCTTGAACCTTAATTGGATATAAGCACGAAAATAAGTTGAAATGAAAAAAAAAAAAATGAATGTAGTGGGTTTCCTCTGATGACTACGAGTCAGAATAACCATATGTTTGCCATCAAATAGCCGATGATTAATTAATCAATGTGCTCCAGTGGTGTTGTTAAACAAAAACAAACAAACAAACAATGTGCTCCAATGGCATCGTTAAACAAAAAAACTTTAACTTTCATCCACAATTTTAACATAAACAAAAAATACATAGAGCTCCCCAGGTGGAACTTAGTCCTATACTTAGTTTAGGTTGTTGTCGACCACTCGCAATACATTAATGTATGATAATGAATAATATATATCAAATATATATTTCTGTTTATATTGTTGTATGTTCAGGAGTCATTCTCATACTACTTGCCCTCTGTGCTGATGGAGCTATTGGAAATGTTCAGGAAAAAACACTAAAGCAGTTTGGAGCAACAAATTCAGAAATGGTGAGAAAAAATAAAATAATTTTCTTGGAAAATATTATGTTGAATGACTTTAAAGCAGTATGTATTAAAAGAAAAGTGCTTTTTAAAGCTGTCATTGTTACTTTTGTTTGATTTAAATTTACTTATTTGCAGAAGTCTTCAATAATTTACATAGCGATGCATGTTTATCAGTATTAAAGTTTATAGCGGTGACAATCATCTAGGTTTTTTTTTAGTTTTTTCCAGGATTTTAGCATTGCCTAAAACTTTTTCATGTTCTAGATTAAAAATTCATAGTAACAAAGCTCAAAATATATTTTGTGGAGTCTGAAGTAATCGTCCTGAATAATTACACAGCAGTGCATGTTTATCAGTATTAAAGTTTATAACAGTGACAATCATCTAGGGTTTTTTATATTTTTCCAGAATTTTAGCATTGCCCAAAAACTTTTTCATGTTCTAGATTAAAAATTCAAAGGTTTTTAAAACTGAAGCAAATGCTACAAACTGAAAAATGGTTCTAGAAGTTAGTCTCAAAATTAAAGGTATAGTGTATCTTTTGAAGAAGACAAACATGGGCTAAAGCATAAGATTTATATTATCTTAAAAATCTAATTTTCTTATTATATCACACTACTTTTGAAGACCTTGAACATTTTCCAGATTTTGTTTGTTGTTATTTCCATCCCGAAATATTAAACTGTGTCGATGAGCCATGCACTCGAGGCTAAAATAAAGAAATTGAACTGTTATGAAATAAAGTTCTGGGATTTCACAAATTTATTTTAAAATAACAATAAACTCTGTAATTATGCATGTTTGTAGTATGTTTGTTTTTTCTTTCTTTCAGGTGCTGTATTCTTATGGTATAGGTTTTCTTTATATTCTAGTTGGGATGTTCGTCATGGGTGACATTGTATCAGCATTTCAGTTTTGTAGGGATGTAAGTTTCATTTCATTGTCTTTGTCATAAAAACCTACAATGGTTAATAATGTATTAATCATAAACATTAATTGAAATTGAAAGTTCATGTTTGAATTTCTCTTTGAGAAATGCTTGAAATAGTGGCCTGCAAAAAGCGGTTAATTTTTAGACGTAATAGGTGAAATAAACATTTCCCCCGCTATCCCCCCAATATTATCTCCTAAATTCAAGGGTCATAAATTTGTCAAAAATGGGTAAATAACCATGAAAGTCAAAATTTATCTGTAACAGTACATGATAAAGCTATATACACAATTTCAGCACAATATCTCAAGGCATTGTGAAAACATACATTGGAAAATTATATGTGGAATGGACGGACAGACAGAAGAATGGAAACAAAACCTATAGTTCTGTCTGGTTGGACAGCTAGGGGATATGATACCTGTATGTAATCAGTCCTGGAACAACTCTTATACATGTATTTATTAGTTTGTTAAAGTCCAACCGGAGCGGACTATAGGTTTTGTCTCCGTCCTTCTGTCTATGTGTCTGTCTGTCCCACTTATAGTTTTCCGGATGTTTTTTTCCACAGTGCCTCAAGATAGTGAGCTGAAAGTTTGTGTATAGCTTTATCATGTACTGTTACAGATCAAGTTTGACTTCGATGGCAATTGGAGCGGGACATAGCTCAGTGGTAAAGTGTTCGCTTGCTGCGCGGTCAGTCTGGGATTGATTCCCGTCGGTGGGCCCATTGGGCTATTTCTCGTTCCAGCCAGTGCACCACGACTGGTATATCAAAATCCATGGTATGTGCCATCCTGTCTGGGATAGTGTATATAAAACATTCCTTGCTGCTAATTGAAAAGAGTAGCCCATGAAGTGGTGACAGCAGGTTTCCTCTCAATATCTGTGTGGTCCTTAACCATATGTTTGACGCCATATAACCATAAATAAAATGTGTTGAGTGTGTCGTTAAACAAAACATTTCCTTCTTTGATGGCAGTTGACCCATTTCTGACAGAGTTATGGCCCTTGAAATTTGTTTTCCAGATTTTGTTTTCATAATAGTTCACAATATTGGACAGACAGCCCAGATAGCTGAGGTGTGTTCCCAGGACAGTGTGCTTGAATCTTAATTAGATATAAGCACGAAATTAGGATAAAAGTGAAAAGTAGTAGTATTGTTAGACAATCATGTATAAATGAATTTGTTGTAATGAACGTTTTATGTACCTTATATTACATATTTGTATGTAAAACATTTCTTGATTGTAGTTTGTATTTGCAGTGTTTTCATTCTAGAATTAAGTAATTTATACAGAGATTTATACAGAGATTTATCCACAAATAAATTTGTGGATTGGAAAAATTAGCGCAATTTATTCATAATTTGGACATTTTTAGGCCACTGAATGATGCAATGCACTATTGTTCAATTAGTTTATTAGAGCAGACTCGATTACCGAATTATTTAAACATCACATTGGAAATTTTCAGTGCCACTTGCTTTTGGGATGTGGATTAAGTTCAGCACCACAGAATGCCAGGATAAATTACTGATTATATATATATTTTTTTTAAATAGAGTTCCTTGCAACTGTTGTTTCTATACTATGCAACACATGTTCTATAAGCATTATAAAAAATAACATTTATCACTCCACATCATTTCTGATGAAATATGTTTTTTGTTTCTTTCAGCATGTTGTAGAGACATATGGCTATGCTGTGATATTTTCCATCACTGGTTACATCGGTGTGAATATCGTCCTCACTCTGGTGAAGACGTTTGGAGCTCTCGTGGCTGTAACAGGTTTTTATACAAACTTTCAACATTTACTCAGGGCTGTTCGAGGATTGATCACATGGGAGGGGTGACAGGCAATTGTTTCGTGTACCAGCCACCCAAAAAATACAATTTTACTTAAACCAGGTATATATAGAAAAATAAATTTTGCAGCATTACCTACTAGGCATGAAATAATAATTACAATGCCTCCTGTCTCTCCCATGTTATCAGTTGGAACAGTTCTCACTCAGGCTTTGTAGGGTAGGGAGGAGATTCACTCTTATCTTGTTAGGTAACCAGGTATGTACAGAAAATTGTGCAGAGATGGTCATTACTTTGGTTAGTGACTTTTTATTTGGTGGGAAGGGATGTCAAGTCAGAAACCATATTGAAAAAAAGAAAATTTGCATGGAGCAGGGGGTTTCAAAAACCAAACATTCCCTGCACATGTGCCTGGTCATTCTACAGAAGGTTGTGCTGGGGAGTGAGTCAGTCAGTCAGTCAGTCAGTATGTATGTATGTATGTATGTATGTATGTATGAGGATGATGCTAGAAACCAGATGCATGTGCAGGAATTTTAGCAAGGGCTGGGGGTGAGCAAAGTTTAGAGGTGGGGAAAAAAAGAAAATTTGCTTGAGCGAGGGGCAGGGACCTGGACATAAAGGGTCACTTTTGAGTAAAATTCATCTACATATGTGGTGGAGGTGGGTTTCTTCTATGTTTTGAATTTGTTGTTAAATACACAGGAATTAAACAACATTACAGTTTGTACTCAAAATAGCTTTGTATTAATTGTAGAACCATAATGCTCTTATATATATATATGCATAATTTATTTCCATATTTTTCAATGATTGAATATTCAACATGTTTTGTTTTACTTGTCATGTATATATGAAAATAAATTATCTTTAGTTTCAAATATTAATTCAGTGTTTTATTTATTTCAGTAACTACTTGCAGAAAAGCTGTTACAATTATTCTTTCTTTCATGTTTTTTGCCAAGCCATTTACATTACAGTGAGTATATAAAACAAAATGAGAAATCTAATGCTTACTTTGTCTGTCTTATCAGTCAGTCACTCTTTCTGTCTGTCTATCTGTCCCACATATAGTTTTTCAGACTTTTTTTCCACTATGCCTCAAGATATTAAGCTGAAATTTTGTGTATAGCCTTATCGTGCAGATTAGGTTTGACTTTCATGGTGATTTATCCATTTCTCACAGAGTTATGGCCCTTGAAATTAGGCTCTCCACAAGCACTCGAGTACTTGGGAACGGGCTAAATCTAGCAAGACTCTCAAGTCCATTCACAGGACTCGAGTACCCGTGCAAGGAAGAGCACTCTAATTTAATTCAATTTTTTATGTTATTTTGCCATATGATTGCCGCTGGTTACATTGTAGGGCTATGAGACATGTCAGGAAAACACAAGTGGAAGGTGTGAAATGCAATACAATGGCATCATTTGGCATCCGTGTTTAGCATTGGAATTAAGATGCATAATGCTATTTCACTTTAATCCTTAGTCCGATTATAATCAAGTGTAAGTGTTGGGTACTCAGAACTGGGTCGAGTATGACCCTCAAGTACTCGAGTCCAGTATTTTGGACTCGTGGAGGCCCTACTTGAAGTAGGAGATACCAAATGTTTTTGAGTCTGGTAGGGAACATGTATTGCTTTAGAGTACAGTTCTCTTAAAGGGACATTCCTGAGTTTGCTACACTTTTTAAGATGTTATCGACTAACAGAGACCTTTTAACGATCATAATTACATATCAAATATATTTTTCTGCATAATATATTAGTGGCTGTATATTAAACGTGTTTCTGATCGTTCTAATATCTGTACTAGGTTAAATTTCATTTTATTTCCTAAAATATATTTTTTCATACATACGAAATTATTTGAAGACAAAATCCAGTTTGGGCTTCTTACAAATATTAAGATGACCAGAAACAAATTAAATATACATACACTGATATTCTAAACAAGAAAATATATTTAACATGTAAGTTTAATCGTAGAACTATTTTATTAGTCGGAAACATCTTACAATGTAGCAAACTCGGGAATGTCCCTTTAAAACAATTATTCTATAGGTGTTCTAATAAAGAAATGTATTTCTCTCTCATTTTAGGGACCTTGATTACTACAACACCATAATCTTTACCTTGATTACTACAACACCATAATCTTTACCTTGATTACTACAACACAATAATCTTTACCTTGATTACTGCAACACAATAATCTTTACCTTGATTACTACAACACAATAATCTTTACCTTGATTACTGCAACACAATAATCTTTACCTTGATTACTACAACACAATAATCTTTACCTTGATTACATTACAACAACACAATAATCTTTACCTTGATTACAACAACACAATAATCTTTACCTTGATTACAACAACACGGTAATCTTTACCTTGATTACTACAACACAGTAATCTTTACCTTGATTACTACAACACTAATCTTTACCTTGATTACTACAACACAATAATCTTTACCACATGTGAATAGGATTGCACAATGTTTAGATTGAAACACTTTGTGAAAAAAAAGTTATATGACATATTTTGAACCAATTAGAATGGTGCATAAATTGACACACTTTAATTATTGATTATTAATTACTGCGTTGTATCGGTGACTTGATCTCAGTCCACATGGTATCGACGTGTCCATTTTATTTTCAGATATTTGTGGTCTGCATTGGTCGTTGTGCTGGGAATATATCTGAACCTGTACAGCAAAAACAAGGCTGACTGGGACAACAAAATGAAGAACTTGTTAGCAAGGACGAGATTCAAGCCCAAGATTCTATCTCCAGAAAATATTGTTTGAATGATGTGTAGTGGTCATTATAAAAAGGAGGAATTTGCATCTCTTTCTCTGAGTGGTAAAGTGCTCGCCTGATGTGTGGTCGGTCTGGGATCGATCCCCATCAGTGGCGTGGACCCAATGTGGCCTGTTTCTTGTTCCAGCCAATGCACCACAACTTGTATATCAAAGGCTGTGGTATGTGCTATCCTGTCTGTGGGATGATGCATATAAAAGATTCCTTGCTACTAATGGAAAAATATAGTGGGTTTCCTATCCTAGACTATGTCAATATTAACAAATGTCTGACATGCAATAGCCGATGATTAATAAATCATTGTGCTCTAGTGTTGTCATTAAACAAAACAACTTTAACTTTTTTACTCACTCTCTGTTTTGGGGTGGGTTTTTTCTGAAGTAACAGACATGACAGTGGGGGCTCATTTTGTTAGGTCAGGTCAGGTCAGTGTTTAATGTGCACATTCAGAACAAGCTGTTGTAGCGCATGCCTGTCCAGGACAGGTCATTTTGTTCAGGTCTTTTCTATTTATATACAGTAGATTCTATGTAATCTGAATTTTTGGTGGAAACTGTCATGACAATAACTTGGCTGACATATTCAGTTGAACATTGTGTACATACCAGCTAATTTTTTCAGTACCACCTTTAATCCAGTTAAACCTTCCAACTACTGGATTAATTTTTGACAAACATCACACTGAGTGGGTACAAGTGTATAACTTCTACTCACATTTTTTCACTTAAATTTTTATGAGTACATAAAATAATGTTTATACGTGAAAGAGCAAGTATTATTTTCGAAGGCTTTCTAAAACTTTTTTTTTTAAAGTAGTTAATGTTGTTTAAAATTACGCAAAAAATCAATAACACACATTTGTGGCCATTATTCCCATCACTTTGTTTTATTGTCCACAGTTTTGTTTGGAAATGAACTCATATCCCAATATTTTTTATTTTTGGTTATTGATATAACAGTCAAATTTATGATCAAATTAGCCGTCACAATCGGCTATCAAAAAAAAGTAAAGTTTGTTTTATTTAACGACGCCTCTAGAGCACATTGATTCTGACATATTTCTTTAAAGGAAACCCGCTGTCGCCACATAGAGTACTCTTTCCGATAAACAGCAAGGGGTCTTTTATATGCACTTTCCCACAGACAGGACAGCACATACGACAGCCTTTGATGAACCAGTTGTGGGCCACTGGTTGGAACGGAAAATAGCCCAAACTGCAACTCAATCAGCTATCAATTCCTCAAAATGACTGCGACTTTCCACCATTGTTGTCAAGCATAAAATACTCTCCAAAACCCAGGCATTTCTCACAGAAAAACAAAAACGTAAAGCAGCCAATTTTGTCTCGATCAAAGTTATTTCCTGTTTTATTATTTCCGACCATTTACATGTGCAAAGGGGCAGGAAATATGAATTAGTGAAGGCACTGCATACCGTATACAGTTTATCTCGCCTGCAGTAGTCAGAAGGTTTAGACAGAGTCCACTGTATTGTATTGACAGACTTGCTGAAGTGTCGTAAACATTGCTACAAGCCACTGCAGGAGACTAGTGCTTTTTGGTTTTTCTTCCGCCACTCTGTGACCAATTTGTAAACATCTCTTTTTTGTGGATTAAACTTATGAACAAGGCTCTGATTTGTGAGGTGATTTCAACGTTGGCATAATTGGTGAAATTGGGAACATTATTTTTCATATTTTTGTATTGAAAAAATATTAATCATTGATGTTATTGGCAAATTTGTTGGTTATAAATATGATATAATCAAATGTGAGTACTAAATATGACATAATCAGTTTTTGGAACTGAATATGACATGTTAAATTTTGGTACACATTCAAAATGTCAATTTATGAATGACTGTTTCTAGTATTAAAAGTAATATGCTATTTCAATACCATGCTTTATTGCAGCTTTGGGAAGAAATCGTTCAGATGTTAAAGAATTATATCATTTATATATTGGCCATAGATAACATCTTTGAGTGGATGTGGATTTCATGGGTAGTGTTGTAATATTGGTGCCATACAAATGGATGTACATGAACAAAAGCTAGTGTACTGGAATTTTCTTTTAACGAAAATCTCCCTACTTGTTTTGGTATTTATTTAACATGTCTGGAAATTTCATGTAGAATAATAATATTGCTGAGGCATTCAGGGAAATTTTTACTAACAATTATAACTTACAGTGTATCATATAAATTGGGTTATTTTTTAGATGGATATTGGGTTAAAAAATGGACATTGGGGAAGCATTTTAATCTAATTTTGTTGTCTCTTATTTGTTGGGTAGTACTTATTTAATACAATCTTTGCATCTGTTTTATATTGTTTTATTGTGTGTATTTGTTACATGGAAGTTTTTACAAGGTGTTTATAAAACATAAAACTATTTATAATTAAACACAAATTTGGAAATTGTGGTTTTGTTTTATTACTATTTTGGTATTACATTCATCTGGTGGGAGGGGGTGGTAAAGTGCTTGCATGATACATGGTCAGTCTAGGATCGATCCCCATTGGGCTATTTTTCATTCTAGCCAGTGCATCATGACTGGTATAGCAAAATGTCATTCTATGCTGTCTCTATATTTAAAAGATCCCTTGCTACTAGTGGAAAAATGTTGCAAGTCTCCTCTTGAAGACTACCTAAATGTCAAAGTACTAAATGTTTGACATCCAATAGCAGATGATTAACAAGCATTATAAGAGTACTGCTAAAGCAATACATGTCCCCTACTGGGTGCAACAAATTTTCTTATCTTCTACATTCAAGGGTTGAGTGGGATGTAGCCCAGTTGTTAAGTACTTGTCTGATGCACGGTCCATCTGGGATGGATCTCCATCGGTAACCCATTGGGCTATTTCTCGTTCCAGCCAGTGCACTACAACGTATCAAATTTCAAATCATTACTCATTTTGTGATGATCATCAAATTAGCTCAAAATGAGCAAATTGTGGTATGCTGTATTGTAAAATCCATAAAATATCCATATATAATTAACAATAACAGCATTATCATATTCACCAACTCTAGAAACTTAAGCAAAATGTTTGAAAACTTTTAATCAAAATTTCATTTAAAAAAGAAAAGAAAGAACATCATCATAAAAGCTTCTCAACATTTATTCAGCCTCATTATTTGTATTATTATAACATAGAAGTAAATCAGTAGTTAACTATGCATAACAGAAATGGACAAACAACCCTAGTAAAATCACTGGTCCTCATCAACATAGTAAATAATGCTGTATTGGAGTGTGCATGAGAATTTGTATTTTGAAATTGGGTGCATTAAATTTTGTAAGGAAATAGGTTCCGGTTAAGCTAAAATGGTGAACAATGGAGATCACTGTCATCCAATTAAATTATATTATTTGTGCAACTCTGTATGTTAATGTCATTTTCCCCTTGAAATGGCTGGACAAAGTTTTTCAGAATATGTCGCACCTTGTAAACTAAAGGATGTTCAGGTATTTTTCTTTTCCAAGTTTACAACTCATAAATACAAGATATAGTGTCTTTTGGATACTATGACGGCAAAAAGCCCACTGTAATGGTAAGATGAGCACACTCTAATACAGGATCACATACTTTTATTGGTTCTTCTCCAGAGTGATTTATCTCCCTTTGCTGCATAAGACATGGCAAGAAGAATAAAAACACATGTAAGTATTGCTTGATAATAATTTTTAAAAATTAAGACGAGATGAACAAATGTCTCTTCACTTTTAAAAAATTAGACTGATAATAAATATGAAAATTGCAAGAGAATGTGGTTAATTTTACATGTATTGTGACCTAAGGCCATGGTGTTGAAGAAAATTAAAACAAAAGGATACTTTAAAACCTACACTATGTAATTCTATTAAACATTTCTGTGAGTTGATGCAACAGTTTTATTTAAATGATAGCTCAAAATTAGCTAAATCTATACAATTCAAATTAATCTTTCACTCTAATACCCAAAACTTATAGTTTTCTTCCAAGAGCAGACACATTACCTGGAGAAGATACTATAAAATAATTAGCTTTTAACAAAACAATTTAAAAAATACACAAAAAACTATTGCAACCAAAAAATAAAGTTAAAACAATGTAAAAGTGAGTAATGTGGTGTTTTCCCGACAATGGCTATATATATATATATATATATATATATATATATTATTGTTGTTAAGCCTGAGAAAAAAATGCATTGATAGACTAGGATTGTGCAAAACAATTTGTAAAATATATCTGACAATGTAGGATTTGTCAGAAAATAAGCTATCTATAATTTCTACTAGTCCAACAACCTCCATAAATTAACATTATAATAGTTTGAAAGTAAAAGATTAATATCTTAACTGTAAACATATATTCATTTTTGGCCTGATATAAGTGTCATAAAATTTACCTCATGTTCCTAATTTACGTTCCATCAGGTATTTTATATGGTTTCAGCAAGCTGTATGTATTTGATTTCAATAATTTGTACAGTTTTGACAATTTATATGACTTGGTAAATTACACAATACATAGTTTAAATAACCCGAAAGTTTTAGTCATTTACATAGTTACTGTAACTTAAAAGATTCAGCTAATTTACAAAGTTTGAGTAATTTACACAATCTCCCTGTCACTAATAATGATCACCTCTCGGTGTTTTTGCCAGAAAGAAATTTTTGGGTATGGCACCATGAAATTGAATATTTACAATGTGAGTAGGGGGTATGGAGGGGTTTCACCCAGAGAGAAAATGGGTTAGTTTATGGTTAGGGTTAAGAAAATCATACAGTAATGATAAGAGTCATGGATTTTGTCAAAAGGTCAACTTAAAAAAACAAAAAACAAAAAACATGACATCATACCCATTTTACCCTCTGGCAGAAACCCTGCTTGTAGTGGAAAAGTATAGTAGATGGTTACAGGACTCTCTGAAGTGATCAGACTACACCCACAACCAAAGTTGATGGGAAAATGGTAACGGTGTGGCACAGATGGCCTCGAGAAACATACAACTGTTACAGTTGGGGAGACAAGGACTGGGATGTGGAGCTGTCAGACTGGGAAGAAATCCGATGGAAAGGAAAGGGGACTGTGATAAAAATTATAATAATTATAATAATAATTTACATGATTCATTAATTTATTAGGTTTCTGTTAAAACAATTCTGTACATATGAAGTGGCTAATTCAAAACTTGCATGTAGAGTATTGCCAATGACATAAAATGCAAATGAGTGGCACTTAAGTTATAACAGCAACAACAACTTATTTTTGACTTGCAAGTCAAAAGAATGACATTTTCCATCAGGGTATCCTGCTATCAACCCAAAATGCCCCAATCCCATGAAAGATCCCTAATGTAAGATCAAGGTCATTTTCAAAATATTTTTTTTAATTGCTCATAATGCATGAATCCTTTTATAGACCGCTTTCAAATTGGCACCAATGTTCACTATGCAATAGTCAATGAACTGCACACCCCTAGGCCCATATCTTTGACACCAGTGCACATAAAAATCTGGTAACAATCAGAATGTAACAATATTGTTGGAAACAAGTTTTTTAAGCTGGGATAAACAATACTGTTTAGTATTTATGCAGGATTATGATTATAGAATGTTTTACATATTACAGAGTGTAATGTTAGTTGAGACTAATGTTCCTACTTTCTAGTCATTCGTTTTATTTTGAGAATATATGGTAAATCCAAGAAGCATTAAAAAATAACGTCTGCTGTCTACTCCTGCTTCCAAAAGTTATCATTTTGGGACCAACTATAACATATGATACTGATTATTCCTACAAAGTACACAGTACAGGAACTATTTTTATAACAATTAAAATTAAAATCTATCTAACAAATACAAATTTAGGTTAACAAGTATTATTTACAACAAGAAAAACTAAAACATTAACAATCCTCAGAAGATATTAGTTCACATCACCATGAATTTCATATTGCATGCAACAAAAGTGTATATCATATTTATTATACATTATACAGGGAACATTTTGTATGGAATCACATCGCGAGTCACTATGCATGTGATGTGATCACTATACAATTTTAATATGTTAAATATAAGTTGCTGGTCAATTTTCTAACAATTTGAAAATGATGCTAATTAAAAGTTTGAAAACAAAGTTTTCTCTATCATATAGAAATAAAATGTGTGTGAAATATTTCAAAAGCAAGATATGGTTATGAATCGGTGAATTAAATTTGTCCGCATTAATATATTTCTTTGAGACTGAGGTCTAATGATAGAAAATTATCTCTCCTGATATTGGACAAAGTACAGATTAGAAATAAAAAGCAATGTACAGTGAAACTTCTCAAAACCGGACCCTCTGTAAACCGGAATTCCCTCAAAACAGGACATTTTTCATGGTCCCTTTTTAAATATATGTACAGAAGAGAAGCTCTCTAAACCGGATACCTCTTAAAACTGGACTTTTTACTTGGTCCCAAGGGCGTCCGGTTTAGAGGTGTTTCACTGTATTACTTTCTTAATAGTGTAATTCATTTGAAACAGATTTTTGATAATGTAATATGAAGAAAACTTAATAAATGAAGAAAAAGTTTCTCTTTTCATGAATGCCATGTACTTAACCAATCACCAAGTGTATTCCCATCCCCCACCCACCCCCACCCCCACCCCCCAGTAACACTGAACTGGTCTGAATATCCCAACTGCTAATCAAATAACAACAACTTTTCACTGCGTCTTTGGCATCCACTTCTTGTTACGTGACTACCTCTCCCACCTTTCCTCCAGAGGGTGGGATGGTGGTGGTGGGAGGGGGGGGATCTACTTGGTGAGAGGTCAGTTTAATTTATGAAAAGATGTGTCCTAACCCATATGGAACAATAAACTGAGAATAGCTTATAACAGTGAATACTGATAATAAGGATTCATTATGGCAATGAGAAAAGTATGGCTACCCTTAATAATCAATATGGTTTATTAAAATTAAATACTACACACATCTTGCACATGCAATACACTTTGATACAACACTCTGGTATTTATAGAACATTTAAATATTACAATTAATAAATTACAGAACATTAATATTATACAGCCAACCATCGAATGAATAAAAAGCGATAAATATTTGAACACAGCCTTGATCAAATCTAATAAATAATCTTAACAACAACACAAATTTATAACAAAAACGAAAATATAAATGTAGACAACAAAAATAAATTTAATAAAAACAAAATGTATTTAATGAAAACAAAAAAGTATATAATCTAAATGTGTACATTTGTTTATGGTATGTAAGATGACATAGGAAATACATTTTAATTTTAACCAATTCAAATATTTTTACAGCTATTAAAAACATGTAGGTCATTTGCAACAAGTTTGAAATATAAAATATTACGGTACTATTTAGATGCATTGAGCATTTGGCTAATGATATATTGGTGGGAAAAAATAGAGAGATTATAGAAAGATTGACAGAAGAGAGTGACTGCAACCAGTACCCTAATCCATGGTATCAGGAAGTTACTCACACTATATCACACATTATTGGCATTCACTCCCACATTACATCTCTGTGTTATACACAGACATTACTAAGCTGGAAGTGAATTAAATCTAAATCTACAATACCAAGTGTTCCCTTATTTCTTTCTCTTAGTATATTTTGATTTTATTTGCATTTAAAATGTTATTAATGGCTGAATAAAAACTTAAGATATTGTGAGCATTGAGAAAATGACAAATATATCTTCAAGGACTATAACACATGAAAGCTATCAGCCGAGACATTTTGCTGAGCAGATAGCTCTCGTGTGTGGACAATTCTGGAGAGAATTTCACCTTGGGAAGTCATGAGAACATTACTTTCTTTGATCACCTTTACCTCACAAAGTAAAAATCTTAATGTGTGTGGGTGATGTATGCTATTAGCTTGGGTGAATTTATGAAATGACCAACAAAAATAGAAATATCATGATTTTCAAATTGCAACACATTGTCAAAACAGTGAATGCCATTCTTAAATAGGACAGATTAATTAAAATTTTACTAGAATTCCTGAGCCTCTATCATGTCCAGTCAAGAGATTTCAAAATCCATGACCAAAGGCTTTTGAGTTTTGAAATGATATGCAATAGATTGTGGGAAAGCGGTATATCTTACAAATAAATGTTAGTTACTTGTCAATGTCATTAATTTTAGTGTACATTTCTGGTTTTACTTTTTGTGGAGCACAATCATCTTATCACACGGTTATCTCTGGAAAGGAAAGGAATGATTAAATAAATTTTCTCTACAATCTTTTTTAGAAAGGTCTAAGTAAAATATCAACAAAATGTAAAACAAATAAACTCTTGTTATCAAACTAATATTTTAATAATATAATGGTATGCTAAAATAAAACAGTGTCATGACTCATAGAAAACAAATGACTTGAAACTTAACTGGACCCACTGAGCAAAGCACATTTGTTTCAAAGGTTAGGTACTGATAAATAATACATAACAAAATAAAACAAAAAATAGTTTGTTTTATATCACAGTGTAAAGTGCTGCTGTCTTGCAGAAGTCACTACAGAATTGAAGTGGCAAAACCAAACCTCCAATTATGATAAATAAAACCTGATGGTAAATATGTAAGTGTCTGGTACAAATAACTACAACAGATGGGTAGTGATTGCACACACAAGATCAATACAAAAAAAGTTGAAATACTAGTTTTGCCTAAGTAGAACAAAAAATGAGGTAGAACTTAAAAGAAAAAGAATGGAGATGGTGAAAATAATAAAATAAAATGTTGTTCCCAAGCTAAAAAACGTAAGCCTCCATTTATCAAAAAGTAACACAGATCTATTTAATATCGCAAAACCAATTCCTTTAAAACAGATGAAATGTGCATACACCCCTAACTAAACCAGAACCTGTTACTAAGAAACCAGACATTGTTCAGTAATTCCAAAAATATGTGGATTCTATTTATTTAACTGTTGGTATGTAATAATGCTCTTTCCATCACATAAACCTTATATTTCATGGTTTTGTCCCTTTAATTAATTATTCAATGAACAGGCCCACGAACTACTGAATCAGCAAGATGATTCTGAGGACATTTTATAGATGTTGGCTTAACAATGCAAACAAGTGGATCATCAATAACATTGCAGTAGTTAGGTCTTCTGCAGAGTGACAGCCAATTCCCACATCAGTCAAGACAAGGCTATTAATCCAGACAAGGCTATTTATCAAGACAAGGCTATTTATCAAGACAAGGCTATTTATTGCATTGAATTTGTACATGGGAATCTGGAAAATGTTACTTACAACTTATATTGCACAACAGATTGTATGTTGAGAAAAAATGCAAAGAAAACCATTGCCAGAAGTAGATTTAGTACCATTTTATCTTTACTTCATATTGCTAACAATTGTTTGGAAAACCAATGATTGTTTATAAAAAAAATTTGTATACTTAACTTAAAATTAAAATCAGTAAAGAAAGCATATTATAAACTTGTGAATTAGTTTCATCAGTGACACTTTCTACTATGGACACTTATCAGACAATAATTAATAAGTTTAGGTTCTTAGTGAACTTATTTTTTTAAGAGTGGTAGGTGTCCTAATTTTAATTTTATTAAGAAGCTTGCACAATTACTTTAGATCTGAATTTGTTATTTGAATTTTATCCAGAATACAAATAGCATTTTAGGCCATTAAGGGATAAGCATTTGCTAAGACGTATATTTCTACACATTTATTAAACAAGGTTTTGTCATATTTAAGAAGGCAATTCTTTTTGTCATAGAACACTACCATGTAACTGAAAGCAGTTTTGACTTGGTTTAGTATATTTCACTCCATCAAGCCCCCTATAAGCATGTGCAATAATTGTTTTCACAATTTTTACTCTAGCTTACTGTTTAGCAAACATACCACCACATAACATGCTATGGCAATGCTACAACAAAATATTCATTTCATATATATGTCAAAGATACACAGAACATATTTATGTAGGTATCTATATTTCTACCTTTTATGTCTTCAATCACCAATAGCGAAAATGTGGTCCAGTTGAATTCAAAACTGTTTTACATTATTAATAACAAATCTGACACAAACACACATATATGATTTCAGTTATGTACAGAATAATAACAATATTTTGGACTGGTTGAATTCTCATAATATATTAAACAAACTTTTATGTCTTTAGTTATGTAAAGAAAAATAACAATTTTGTGGACTATGAATTCAAAATTGTTTTTTCTTTAAAGTTTACCAAATAAACACAGAACCAAAAACACTCAGAGACACACACTATAATAAAACCTGAATACAGCAGATTATCTTGGATAATAAATTAAGTCTGTCTGTCTTTCTGTTTTTTGGTCTAAATATCACAGAAATCATGACGCTGCAACAAATTCTTCTCCATCTGTCAAGTCCACACTATCAATAAAGTCGAATGATTTTTGACACAAGTCTGGAGACTGTGTGGCAGAAGAACCAGCCTCTGCGTCTCCGTCACTGTTTTTCAAAATGTTCAACTGCAGTCGTATTGCATGGATTCGGAAATGAAGACGTGACTCCAAGTAATAGCCTTTGTAATGTTTTCTGCAAAAAACACACAAACAAAATGAAACAAATGTTTGGTTAAGAACATGTCAGCACATTTTAAAGTAGGGGTGGGACATAGTCCAGTGGTAAAGCCTGATGTTCTATAACCTTCTGACTACTGCAGGCGAGATATCTCACCCGACGTCACGCCAGTCGACGTACTGTACACTGTATACAGTGCATTCCCCAATTCATAATCCCTGCCGTTTTGCACACGACACTCACCGGAAAGACTTGTATAACAACTCAGCTTCCTGTATCTTTAGGTTTTTGTTTTTCAAACCAGCCTCGGTGGCGTCGTGGTTAGGCTATTGGTCTACAGGCTGGTAGGTAATGGGTTCAGATCCCAGTCGAGGCATGGGATTTTTAATCCAGATACCAACTCCAAACCCTGAGTGAGTGCTCTGCAAGGCTCAATGGGTAAGTGTAAACCACTTGCACCGACCAGTGATCCATAACTGGTTCAACAAAGGCCATGGTTTGTGCTATCCTGCCTGTGGGAAGCGCAAATAACAGATCCCTTGCTGCTAATCGGAAAGAGTAGCCCATGTAGTGGTGACAGCGGGTTTCCTCTCAAAATCTGTGTGGTCCTTAACCATATGTCTGACGCCATATAACTGTAAATAAAATGTGTTGAGTGTGTCGTTAAATAAAACATCTCTTTCTCTTTCTTTGTTTTTCAATTGAAAATAGCTTTTAATTTTGACTTGAAAAAGTGGTTTTTGGCAAGTATTTTTGCTTGACAACAATGGCGGCAGGTCATTTTCAGGGATCGATAGCTGATTGTGACAGCCAAATTGATAATAAATTTGATCGTTTTACTAACGAAACGAAAATCACCAAATATTGGGATTTTTTTTAATTTTTAATTCTGATCAGAAAACTACTGTTATCCGGAACAATAGACATAACTATTGACAGCTGGCCACAAATGCCGGTAAGTAAAATCAACTTTTTCAAACATTTAGTAATTCTGACACATAGTCATCAGAGGAAACCTTCAACATTTTTTCTAATGCAGCAAAGGTTCTTTTATATGCACTTTCCCATAGACAGGATAGCACATACCACAGCCTTTGATATACCAGTCGTGGTGTAACAAGAAATTGGAGAGAACTTATGTCATGTCATGTCATAGGGTTTTACGTGCACATTCAGAACAAGCTGTTGTAGCGTACGCCTGTCGTGGGCACAAGAGCCAGCCAAGGCCGGCTCCTCCGTCCATGACAGGAAAGGTTGGGGGAGAAGAGAGGAGGGACCGCCTGCACTGGCAGGTGCAAGGGAGCACCAGCAGCCCGATCAAATCGGTAGCAGGCGGGTGGGGGTGGTGGTGGTGCTATGGAATTTGAATGGAGCAGTTAAATGCCAAAGAGAAAAGGGTGCACAATTTTGATTGAGGGAATTTGGCGCAATTTTGAACGGTCGGTCGAAAGGTAAATGGCCGAGCTAATATAGGTTTTGATATTAGTGAATCGAGAGTAGCTCGTTAATTTTAGACCTTTACGATGCTGTGGTGTCTCCCTAGGTTGCCCATAGGGCCCTTATAAAGGGCCTGACCGCTTCTGGTCGAGGCATCACCAAGTAGGAGAAAACTTGGAGTGTTTTCTCTTTTATAGATACATTACCTGTCCTCAAACAAGTGTTCTTGGTAATATCCCTCAAGCGATGTTGTCGAAAAGATCTGGTCCTCTCGATGTACTGGTGCAGGGCTCTGACAGGGCACAACGCCAAGTCCTCAACGTCTGCTGGACCAACGATATAGGAGAGAGCCTGCACCGTGTTCTTGGTAATATCCCTCAAGCGATGTTGTCGAAAAGATCTGGTCCTCTCGATGTACTGGTGCAGGGCTCTGACAGGGCACAACGCCAAGTCCTCAACGTCTGCTGGACCAACGATATAGGAGAGAGCCTGCACAACATACGAACGAGGCACTTGGTCTGGTAACTGATTCTTTGCAACAAAGTTCATGAGTAACCCCAAGTTAACCGCACGACGATCTCGGTGAAAACATACTAAGTCCACATCAAGAGCATGGAGTTCTGAGACACGGGCAGCCGTGGCAAAACCGAGTGAAAACACCGTCTTCTTCGTCAAGTCTTGCAGGGAAGAGGATTCGATCGGCTCATAAGGTGCGGTCGATAACCCTCGTAACACCAGATTCAGGTCCCATCTTGGTGGCCGAAACCGATGTACTTGATCCTCAAGGCAAAACCCTTTGATCATCTTATGGATCTCAGGAATACCTGATAACTTCGTTCCAGTAGCGACATCACGAACAGTAGCGATGACCGAAACGTACCCAGCGATGGTAGACCCCTTCAATCGTAAAGCAGTCCGCAGATACAGCAAAAAATCAGCGAGACGAGGTATCTGGATCGTCTGAGGTTTGAGTTTTTGCCGGACACACCATCAGTGAAAGCAAAGCTATCTGACGTTGTAAGCCGCAGTAGTAGATGATCTGTGCACTTTCAAAATGGCCACCGTGGACTGCGAAGAAAAGCCTTTCTTCCTCAAACTCTTGGAGATAAAGTCCACGCGTGCAGTTGGAACTGTGGACGTGGATGGTATAGTCTTGACATGGGATGCAGCAACAGATGATCCCAGTCTGGCAGTGGTAAAGGATGTGGATCAGCAAGACGTATTAGATCTGGATACCACATCCTGGATGACCACATCGGAGCAATGAGCAACAGGTGACAATGGTACAGCTGAAACCTCTGAAGCACCCTTGGAAGGAGGATTGGTGGAGGAAAAGCGTATGCGTCCATCTGTTCCCAGCTGATGGCCAAGGCGTCGAGATCCAGAGCTTCGGGATCTGGCACCGGAGACACGTAAAACCTCAGCTGATGGTTCAATCTTGTGGCGAAGAGATTGATGTTTGGTGTCCAAAGTCTGTCGCACACCCATCGAAACGCTTCAGGATGGAGCATCCATTCTGTCGGCTGTGGAGACGACGGCCGAGACAGCGTGTCGGCTAGTACATTGGAAACCCCTGGAATATGGCGAGACCGAAGTTGCAGCAGAATCTCGTCGACCAGCTTGTAGAGACGATAAGTCAACTGCAGCAGACTGCTGGAGTGGGTTCCGCCCTGATGGTTGATATAAGCCGCCGCGGTGGTACTGTCTGTGGCCACCATGAGAGAAGCCCCTGTCAAAATCTGTGGCCAATGAAGGATAGCGTAGTAGACTGCCAACAACTCTAGCAGATTGATGTGGAGTCCGAGTTCGCTGGGAGACCACAGCCCTGAAGTAGTCTGGTTGCTGAGATGGGCTCCCCAACCTTCCAGTGACGCGTTGACAAACAGGTAATGAGTGGCTAGGAAGGGCCGCATAGAGACACCGTCTAAGATGTTCGATCGGAGCTGCCACCACAGCAGGCTGGAGCGTAGATTGTCCGGAAGCGAGATGATCAAGTCCGGATTGTTGAAACGAACAAACGGGTTGAGAAACATCTGCAAGCGCTGCAACAGGAGACGATCTCTGAGTGTCAAATCCTGGGCGGAAGTGAGGAGACCCAGGAGACTCTGCCAACCATGGAAGGTCATTGGAGCAGTGAGGGCTATGGCAATCATGGTCTGGATCTTCTCCCAATGGTCTAGAGGGACTTGAACGAGGCCCAGGTCGGGTCGAAGCCAAGCGCCTATGAACTGTAGAGACTGCGTGGGAGCCAGTCAAGATTTCCCGATGTTGATAATCCAACCCAGATGCTTTAGAAAGTCCATGATGAACGCAACATGTGCAGTAAGCCCTGTCTTGCTCTCGAACTTCATCAGGCAATCGTCGAGGTACGGGTAAAAGGATATACCTCTGCGATGCAGGAAGCGGGACATCGGAGTCGTGATTCTGGTGAACAGCCATGGCGCCATGGATATCCCAAAGGGCAGGACTGTCCATTCGTAATGCCGACCCTGTAGTACGAACCGGAGGTAGCGATGACAATCGGCATGCATCGGAACGTGAAGGTAGGTGTCCTTGAGATCTAGCGAGGCAAGCCAATCCCCCGGTTTGATCACGGCAAGGACATCTCGCAACGTTAACATCTTGAAGGACAGAGGAGGAAGCAGGTAGTGGTCGTTGAAAAACGCCAAGTTGTGGATCATTCGCAGCTCCAGTGAATCTTTCTTCGGCACGAGGAAGATGTCCGAGTAAAAGCCGGGTGTTAGGCTTGCTTCCGAAATGCTGCGAACTGCTCCCTTCTCCACCAGTTTGTTGACGGACTCCTGTAGGACCTTGACTTGTGATACGGAATGCCGCGGTTCTCGAGGTGAAGTGGTCAATGGAGGGATGGAAGACAATTGCAGACGATACCCTGTCTTCAAGATCGACGTGACAAACGGATCTTGGCAAAGTGTCTCCCAGTTTCGCCAATAACAGCGAAGTCGACTTCCGACCATGGATATTTCGACCGGTGTGTTGCACACTGGAAGCGTCAAAACCGAGTCGTTGTTCTGGTTCAAAATCAGGGGCGGGCGTAGGTCGAGACAATCTGAGCAGTCCAAGATTGGTTGGCTGGCGTCAACGTCGGCCAGGCTTCCCCTGGGTCCGAGCGGGAGGACCGGATGGTCGTCTGTCCGGAAACCGTCAAAAAGGTTGACCTCGAAAGGAACCTCTCCAGCGCTTAGATGGTGGTTGTGCAGTGAACGTAGACTTTTGCTTTGTGGATTCCAACGTCGAAATAAGTTGTAAAGCTTTGACAGTTGCTGTCGACTGCTGATCTTTATCATTGGTCGTAACCACGTCAGAAACCTTGCCTGCAAACAGCTTTGTTGCGGACCACAGTTGAGCTAACAACTCCTTCTTATGCTGGAAATCCAAGGTTGACTTTTTCAGATAAGCCTGGCGACAGTACTGCATCAACATCAATGACATAGATGTAACCGAAGACGTCAGGAAAGCCAGCATCTGTGCCGCTTGTTGAAACAGCACGTAGCACCATGCATCTTTTGCCTGGGTGGCCATCGCAGCAAGGAAAACGTCCAAGTAAGACAACACAAACAAGCAACATCTCTGGGCAGTATCCATGGCTTGGACCTGTTTGTCCATCAAATCCACAGTTGATGACTTCCCAAGACGGTGAACATCTTCATCCAAAGACGGAGCCCCATCTTTAAATGGCATGTCAAACACCGGATACATACGGTGATTCCAAGACGGGAAGGCGGATATGAGTGTACCGGCTGCCAAGGAACGGATAACTACATCTTTCGGAGGGACATCAGTCGCTATCATCGGTGTTGGTCCCTTCTTGGACGGCGTTGGTGGATGTGGCAAGGACGGCAACATGTCATAGACGGCGCCAAGCAATCCCTCATAGTCATATGGTCAGTAGAGTCGGCTTCTTAGAGGGCTGCGTAGAGACCGCAGGCTGTCATCCGAAGTCTTCCGAAGTCTTAGGTATCGGTGGAGCTGAAGAAGCCACACCCCCTGAAGAGGGGACTGGAACCGGACCTGACCCCGAAACCGCCGGTTTGGGTAAGGTCGTCATTGACGCCATTGTTTCTTTCAGCATGGTAGAATGGAACGTAACATTTCTGCCACGGAGTCAGCAATCGAAGGCGAAGATTCCACCTTCTTGGTCCTCGCTGACACCACCTTCTGGTAAGCCGCGAACTCGACATCAGACAACCCCGAACAAAGGTCGCATCTTGAAGTGAGGCCACACGGAACACGACAACCCGGACATAAGTCGTGAGGGTCGCCGCCGGCAGTAAACTTCTTGCAGCGTAAACACGCTCGAACTAGTCGCTGAACATTATCAGACATGATAATAATAATTTTTCAATCTGTGAAAAGAAAGAAAAACCAACCATAACACAAACACAAAGCCTGTAAATTTGCAAAATGGCGTCCGACACAACAACCAGCGATATAAACAACATTTCATGTAATTAAACGCTTGGAAAGTCAAGCAAAATTCCTCGAAAGACATACGAAAGCTAACAAAAGCTAATGAAAATGAAGGTGAAAAACATTTCACCCAAACACGAATACAAAACCAAAGGTCTTATAAAAAATAAAAATTCGACTCCAAAACAGAGCCAAGCAAAAGGACGTACAGACCCTTTAGCGAAGAGAAAAAGAAAGAAGTTACAGTCATGTGACCGGAACTAGAGAGCAGTATGCAGTAGAAGAATTTAGGCCATCCCATTGGCTGTTGGGATGTTCGGACCAGATCACTTGCGTGGGGGGGGAGGTGCCCTTGTTTGAGGACAGGTAATGTGGAAAGAAAAGCCCAATGGGTCCACTGACGGGGATCGACCCCAAACTGACCATGCATCAAGGAAAGGCTTTACCACTGCACTACGTCCTGCCCCTTCATCAGCGAGGAAGAATTATTTAAAACTGGTAAAACATACATTAGTCTGTCCATTGAGGTAAAAATAATCATAAATATTAAAAACAAACACCTAAAAAAACATTTCCCAAAAAAATACTTACTTTGCTTTGTCAAGAATCTTTTTGAGATCCTCAACTCTTTCTGCATCTAGATATAACAAGGCAATTTCCACCAGCGAGTATGGAACTAGGAATGTATCAAACTTCAACATCTTCTCACTGAAAATATACACAGATTGTTCATGAATGTGTGAGGTTTAAAAGAGCAAGGAGTATACACGTAACTTAGCAATGTGTATGTCCACCTGGCTGAGCGATTAAGGTCTTGTGAACTGTGAGTTGGCTCAGTAGGTTCAAATCCTGTCAAATGACATTTGTTTTTTTAATATTATTTATTCCTAAAGACACTTGATAGATCAGAAAGAAATTGTTTGCCAAATTTACAAAGCCTGTTTTTCTTAAATGCAGGTGTTTAAGTTTAATTGTAAATGTATGTTGTTAAACATGTCAAAGATAAAAACAGGCTTTGTAAAATTCGGCTCTGTATGTGTAGTCAGTGATTATGTGGTTACCTTCCAAAGATGTATTGTGATTAAAAATCCCACTATTCTACACATTAATACAATGATGAACTAACAAGATCAGAAGAAAACTGTATGACCACTATTATATACTCACTAAGATATGACCTCCTGAAAGCACTGCTCTGCTTGAAAGGCCTGGCCCCTGTGTCGCAGACATACTCCCTTCAACAGCAATGCCAGTGAGTAGTCATCATAGAAATACTGGTATGAATCTGGAAAAAAAAAAATAATATAATAACAGATTGGTTAAAATTAGTACTGTAACTTACACTATATTTCAAAGATCTGTATCAATGCCAAAGAGAATTCATCATGACAGAAGTATTTGCATAAAACTAAATCACAAATTACACAATTGCGTATAATTGTTTTAGTTTTTTTAATTAATGCAATCTGACCCTTTGTCACTATAATAAAACAAAACCCACAAAAAACACACAATCAATGAGGAATCATAAAGATGGACTGGCATGAATTGGAAAATACAAATTACATACAAGTGATTAAAATTTTAAAATTTACAGCTTGGAACAGGAAAAGCAAGAACTTTACCACTGAGCTAGTGAAGTCACCAGAAATAAGGACATTAGCTCTGTTAACTCTTTCACCACTAAGTTTTACAGTCTTGACCTTCCCTGCACACTGAGTTTAAATAGCAGATTTATGATCATGTTTGTTAAAGGATAAAACTACTTGTTTTATCATTAATTTTAGTTATAGGCTATACATTTCCAGAAAGGTGAATGGACGGCTGTCTAGATAAAAAAATAATACTTTAAAAATGTTAGATTCAACAGGTATAAATCTGGTAATTACAGGTAAACTATGCATATTACTCACCTATTTGAGTAGGTAGGACTGGTAATTTAAAAAACCCAACAGTACAAATGTTTTTCTTGTTGGATAATTAATTAATTAACATTCCAGTTATAATTTTAAAAATATATTTACAATGCTTTTGCAAAATTAAGCTTTCATTTCATCAACAGAAATATCATACCACACACCTTTGTTGTTAGCAGGATCTGTATCACGCTTTTTTTTGGCATTCATGTTGGTAAATTACACAATTTTTCCATACACTGTATTGGAATAAAATAGCGAAAAGTACTCTATGTCGTTTGTGTTGACATCAAACACTTTTACGGGCCCCGGATTTTTAGTAAACGTTGATCTGCAGGTAACCGAATATGGCTCATGTGTCCAGGTAAACTCAGGCGCGTGGTAAAACAGTGGCAAGTCATCTTGTAACTCGTCATCGGTATCATTTTCTTCTAAATTGCCATGTTGAATGACATTTCGTTCACGATCGCCAATCTCGATTAAATCAAATGTACCAAAGTCCATATTATCCCACATTTCATCATCGGAAAACCCGTCATCTGAATCGCAACCATTGTTTTCAACAGACGAAATTTCGTCACCTCGGTTCATGTTTAATTACAGTCAGAATATCAGTATAAACTTGGAAAAACTCATTCAAAATTCGCTAGAACATGGGCGCAGCCATTACAGTGTGTCACATGGCAGCTATGGTCGCGCGAGATTTTGTCTAATTATAATATTGACGTGTCACTCGGCGCCAAATATGAACAGGTGTTACAAGCCGCTAAACCAGCCTGTCGTGGTGAGAGGCACTGGCATCGCTAGCCGGTATACCGGCCTGTCGTGGTGAAAGAGTTAAAGCAAGTACTTTACCACTGAGCTAGTGAAATGACCAGAAATAAGGATATTACCTTTGTTGACCAGTATTTTATTGAGGGTCTTCTCGATAATCACAAGCAGGGGCTCCAACAGTTCCTGCCTCTTACCAATAATACTGAATCCATTCCATACGTAGATCAGCTCCTGTATACATAATAAGAATATATTTCATGCATAGATAAACTTCTGTAGTTATGAAACAAAAATACATGTCATATGAAGATTAATTCAGCTTTTTTTGTAATTTTTGTTGAAAACAAAAAGAGATCGTAGGTATGTTAACTGTCTGAAAGTAATTAACGTTCAACAACTAAACAAAATATATTAAGGTATGGGGGTGATAGCCATTATTGTCCTTTAAGGTTAACATGAACAGAAAGAAGAAAGACTGAGCTTAAAGAGTTTTGTTGACATGAGTCTACAATTAAAAAAGGTTCCAATTATACATCACATATTACTTACGAATACAACAAATTCACTGTTGGCAAAACTAACAGAAGCTATGGTTTACGTATTATCTAAGCAAAGGCACAAAATGGAGATTAATTTTATCAGTAGAAATAGTACCAGTGCAGGAAGAGTCATGCGTCCATCTTGCTCGAGGTATCTTTTAGATTTGGCAACAGCAAACTTTTCAAATGGGATGGATTTGCCTGCAATCCTTTGCTTCAAACGTGGGACTTCACTGCAATTAAAAAAATTAAATGTATAATTAATCAATTTTTTTAAAGGAATATTACATAAACTTGTAATGTGTAGTTCAATTAAAGCATTTTAAAAAAAATTGGAATATGTAGTACAATTAAAGAGTGTTTGTCTTCAAGTGTGTGTTGGGGGGGGGGGGGGGGGGGGCAGAGGCCCCCAGGCACCCAATTCTTATGGACTTGAACTAATACAAGCTAAATTGACCCCCAAAAAATCTCACATCTCATTTGCATTTTGTTTATAAAATGAAATTAATAAAATTAAGATTCAGTTATTGGTTAATGTGCAAATAAATTAAAACAAAAACTGTCTCTCTAAGCTAGCTGTTGGAATGAAACAACTATAAACTTTACGATTAGCAGCAAGGGATCTTTTATATGCACTATCCCACAGACAGGATAACACATACCACAGCCTTTCATATACCAGTTGTGGTGCACTGGCTGGAGCGACAAATAGCCCAATGGGCCCATCGACAGGGATCAATCCCAGACCGACTGCGCATCAAGTGAACGCTTTACTACTGGGCTACGTCCCGCCCCTCATGACAAACATGGATGATGATGAGATGAATGGTGAAGTTGCAATATTTCCTTTCTGTATGGGACTACTTGACAGGTCCATGCTCCATGCTTGCTGTCGGAATAGCCCTAACTTAATCTCACCTGAACAGGTAGTTGAGGTGAGCCTTCGTCTCCTCTGTCTGGTCTTCACACATTGTGAGGAACGTGGCTTTCTGGTAGGTGTATGTCGCCTTGCTCCACCGACTCTCACGACATAGCCTTTCTGCATACTTCATGGCAATCAACCAGTCGCCCTTGAAACTGGAAACAATAATACACACAAATGCCAATGTGATATAATGTGAAATTCATGTTGAAGTGTACAAATTTAAGTGACTTTGTTTCAGAATTCTGATGGAAAAAAAGTACTTGCAATGGTTGTTTTGTCATACAGACACAAATTTCAAAAATATTTATTGTCCGAAAGAACACATCCATATGTATAAAACTTTAAAGTCTAGAATCAAGACTTTAGCAAGACCTACCTATATATTTGTAAGACTGAAATATGGGGGCCTGGTTTTAAAAATAAATTAGAATGATGGATTCAAGTACCGGTACTACTCTCAAGAAACTTCGGGTAGAACTTGTGGCAGTAGCAGAAGAAAAATGTGGGAAAATGTGGAAAAGAAGAATTACATTAAAAACAGATGACACTTTGGATTAGAGAAACTAAAGAGTGACTGAGCCATACCCAACGAGATATGATTACACTTTAAATGAGATGAACTGAACACTGACCAGTGGCACCACATGAGCTCCCAGTAACACAAGTGATGAAACTGCCTCCACTCAGACTGAGATTCAATCGACTCTTCAAACTTGTAGATGGCCTGCAAATATAATTTCATTACAAGTCTACAGGACACATACATTTTTACGGAATTCTGTACCTTATAATAAGCATATTTTTGAAATTCTATCAACTGTGATGTGTGTTAGCTAAATATAGCCCGCGATATTGGTTTGGCATTGAACATTATATCCTAATTTTAACTATATGAGAACAGTATTGATAAGATGAACATTAACATTACTTTCCGTTATTTACTTTACAGTCTATGTGTTAACTGAAACATGACCAACTTACATCTACCAGTCATGAGGTTATTTTATGTACTAGATATTTATAGTTAGATATAAAAGTAATAGTTCAAATTAAGTTTTATTGGGAATCTGTTGGTGTGGGTAGAGGGAGGTGCATTATGCTGAGGAATCAAGACAACATGAAAAGAAAAAAATATTCTTTCATTTTTATTATTATTGGAATAATAATCTATATTACAAAAATGTCCCTTGCCTTGAAAATATGACCCATTTTCACCAAGTGCATATATTTATAGATTCATAATATATGTTAACCTAGAAAAATAATAACTGGGCAACAGATGTGTATAAATAATATGACTTTACAAGAAACTGCAAGATAACCCACCGATTCCAAATTCCCTCTCACTTCTTCTATTCGACCAGCAAAGAAAAGGAACAAAGCTCCCTAAAATCAAAATAAATAAGACAATTATGTATAAAATGAAAACCTTTCAAGAAAATCTTTTGACAAAATAATGGAAAATATGAACATATAAGAAAATACTATAAAGCATGTTTTTAACTAGAAAAATAATATGTAAATCACAGTATGTTCCACTACTAGCTAAATTAATTAAATTAAGTAATTTGTGACTTAGCATAAAGATAGTAACTGTTAAAACTCTGACCATGAAATAAACCACTTGTGATCATAAAATTAATCAAGTTAACTTTCTTACTTTAAATCTAACCAATACCAAGTTGTTAGAAGAAAGTTAGTAGTCAAACGTTAATGCTTAAAGTATAAGTATTTTGGTCTCAAGTTTATATACCTAACAACCCTCCAAATAAAATATCTAAAAATTTAATAAAATTATTAATCTTTAAATTATTTATGCACATATACATGACATATATTTATAAATATATATATGTGACATATATTTTAAAATATTATTTATAACTTTACCTGTGGAAACTGCTTCAAGCAAGGCTGCAATTGTTCAGATGCGTATTCTATGTCCCCATCTGCTAGACCTGATAAAACAGTAAATCAATTAAAAACTATGTTGCCATTTAACTTTATTTTCTTGCTCATATCCAACTGTATCACGCAATCATGCTTCCTGGGACCTACCTGGTAATTTGAAGTGTTGTTAGTCACTGCCTAAGAGAAAAATAGCTTGAAATGGGTTGCATGATAAAAATATTGGTTCAATAACAGTGTAATGTAAAGGCTTGTTGAAGCTCCCCTGTTACACCATTAATTAAAACCTTGCGAAATAACCACAATATCAAAATGTAGTAACCTGATATTCTATATATACATCAAGTCTGCCAAGACAGAAGTTACTATTTAGCTGTTAGTGGGTATTAAGTGTCATCCAACAGAAAAAATTTCAAATTCAACAGAAAATATATAAAACTGTAAGCAAATATTGTGTAATTACCGTATAAGCAAATATGTTCGCAAATAAATTATACCGTGAACACGTTGATAGCACCGCGAATTTAATTACGTGCGAACTTATTTCCGATTTGGTATAATATTATTTACCTTATAATATATAGTCTTATCTCTACACACCCAACCCATATCTGAATCAAGCAGTCAGAGGTCTGCAAGGTCATGTGATTCTGTAAATTTAACCTGCCTGGTCACGTGGATTTGATCGAAGTGACACACAGTTGGGTGTAAGTCTGTTGTTATGTAATCTCAGTTTTGTTTGTTTTCTTTGTAACCTTGAATGGAAGTTTGTGGGTAAGCTACCACCAATAATTAAAAGTTATTTCTTCTGATATTTGAGTTTTTCAATTTTCTGTATCGCATATGTATGTTCCATCGATAACATGTCTTATTAGACGTACATACAATATTGAAAGAAAGAAAGAATGTTTTATTTAACAACACACTCAACACATTTTATTTACGGTTATATGGCATCAGACATATGGTTAAGGACCACACAGATTTTGAGAGGAAACCCGCTGTCGCCACTACATGGACTACTCTTCCAATCAGCAGCAAGGGATCTTTTATTTGCGCTTCCCACAGGCAGGATAGCACAAACCATGGCCTTTGTTGAACCATTTATGGATCACTGGTGGGTGCAAGTGGTTTACACCTACCCATTGAGCCTTGCGGAGCACTCACTTAGGGTTTGGAGTTGGTATCTGGATTAAAAATCCCATGCCTCGACTGGGATCCGAACCCAGTACCTACCAGCCTGTAGACCGATGGCCTGCCACGACGCCACCGAGGCCGGTATACAATATTGACATCTCGCTGACAGCATGGGGAACATGTCCAAGTGTGTGCGTGAAATCGTCATTGAAAAGAGTAAATGAAATATGGGTAATTTTGATTTTATTATCGGGGGATACAGTCGCGAAAATAATTCCTCACGAAAACGTAAAATGAATGTCCAATCGCGAATTATTTTAGCCGCGAAAATATTTGCATATACGGTAAATTATTTATTTTGCAAAATTACAAAGCTATATCAACCTGATCAATAATATGAACTAACTAAATAAAAAAATCTGGAGAGAGAAAGTGGCTGATTTCCAAGTATTTGAATAAGGACAGTTAAGACAGTGTTCACCATATCTAATACAATAGAAACTCACTAAAAATGCAGATAAAACTATAATAGCCAGGAACTTACCTAACACAAATGTGACAACAGTGTGATATGCAACCAGTATGATAGAACACAGAGGTCCCCTAAGACTTGTCGGTACTTCACTCCCTTTATGAAGTTCGGACAAACCAAATTTCTGAAACAACAAAATACCTTTCCGTGATGTCAGTGCGATGCACAGTATCAAATCCACAGCATAATTAAATTAATGGGTCACTATGCACCATTATAATATGAAAGGGTTAAGATATAAAGCACATTGAAGAAAACATTGATTTTGTGTTTTATTTTATGAATATTTAACCTGACCTTTCACCTAATTGAACACCCATACACACATATACAAAACAAATTGGTTTAAACATTCTTTCAGACAACCAATGGCAACAATTTTCCATTGTGTAAAGGGTAATGTATAACAAACAATTCTACTTACTTTATTTCCTGAAAATCCAACAAATTCTAGAAGTTTCATTATTTTACTTGGCAACAAAGAAATCATCTGTAATAGAAAAATAAATAATATTAAACAATATATAATAAAAGTTTGTAAACAAATTTATTAAAATATATCAATGTGACAAATCTCATCACAGCTGACAGTGGTTCTATGAATTAATGCCATAATTTGGCTGCAAATGTAGCAGGATTTTGTGCTTTTGAAAACCCAAATTTTGGGTTGGAAGTATAAGATTATGAGATGGAATCCCAAAATATCTATATATTAAATAATTTGTACAATCAGCGCTTTACCACTGGGCTACGTCCCGTCCTCAGCTTATAATTAGAGTAACTGATAAATGTTTTGTGTTTCGTGAAGGACTTGCTATATTTTCAAATTCGGTTATTGTCAATACAATAGCATGTGAGAATAAATATGAGAATAAATATGAGAATGTATGATGTACTAACCAAGTTAAATGCCCCAACCCCCATCTTGACCCCACTTTCAAAATGGATCCTATGATCGCCACAACTCCATTTCCGCGTTTTGAGCATCTTATCACATTCCCTGAAAAACAGTCATAAACAAACTCATATTATGTACCACAGCCAAAACATATAAGCAAAACAATTATTATATTTAGACAAACCTTAAAAAAATTAATTAAAAAACCCCAACAGTAATAAAAATAAATAAAAATAAATAAAAATAATAATAAATAAAGTTGATACAACTAGACAAATATTAGAAAATATATTGTTTTATGTAAACTGACTCCTAAAATTGCCATGATTAATTTCTATTTATAACCACCACTGGTCACTTTTCATGATTAAAATTATAAACATCACTGCATTCAGTGTATACAGCTTCCTACTTTCAGATCTTGTCATTTATTACTGTCTCAGCCAGGGCAGTTATCGCCCTCCCTCCCCATCACTTCCCTAACATGTGAACTTATTGTAATATTTCAAATGGCTTTCATAATCTAAGTTAGGGAACAATTAATCACTCCTTCAATTTTGTTAATGTCGAGGTCTGCTACTTATCTTAAAACAACCTTCAACATGTTCTTTGAAAGATAAGGAGGTACACCCTGAAGTCTATTATCAACCTACAACCCACAGATCAAAAACACAGTCTGACAGACAGCTGACCTTTCTTTCCAAAATAATAGTCTAATAAGCAACATATTTTTACCAAAACTAAATTATTATCTAATAAGCAATTGTCATTTCTTGCCACTCAACACGTCTATCCACAATCTGGACAAAAACCATCATGATACTTGCAAAAAGGAGAAAACAGTGACATATTTACTTGTATATTTTGTAACACTCCCGTATCTTCAATCCTCCTTTAACAAAACTAATGAGGTTTTCGTCCTGTATAAACGTCAACAAGGCTCGGATCAACAAACATTCTGCATAGCACAATTCTGCATGGAGTTCAACTGAAAAAGAGAAAACAAGCTCAGTCTGAATACTACAGAAATCAAAATCTTGAAAAGTAGTCAAGACAAATATTTGTAAGAAATATGTAGTTAAACTGATCACATAGGGTGGGTGGGGAGATTTTAATTTATTACCCATATGGGCTCAAATATACAGGGTAATATTTTTTCGATCTCTGCACAGTGTGCAGATTGCTTCTCAAGCCACTGATTGGCTGGCTTCAAAATCACGATGTTTGGTTGCTTGCTTGCCATGGCCGGAACTTCACTTTCATTCATATAATGTTTCCATTCATGAGTCAGATTACATATACGTTATACGATCTACAAAGATGTACAAAAACATGAAATGGTATATTTTCATAAGCAGCGGCTTTAGTAATATATAAAAAGCGGGGGTGTAGCAGCACCGAAGGTTTTTATATATTTTTACATGTATTTATATATATATGTGTGTGTGTGTGTGTGTGTGTGTGTGTGTGTGTGTGTGTGTGTGTGTGTGTGTGTGTGTGTGTGTGTGTGTGTGTGTGTGTGTGTGTGTCACCCCAACCATTTTTTGGCACCTTCATATGGTATGGTACAAGAGTATAGTTTCTACTTATCTTACTCTATAATCATCAATGCTAAAAATATCTGTTTTAGCCTTACAGACAATATTGTGTATGTTTGTTAAATGTTTCACAGTGTGTTTTTGTGTTCTCACCTTCAGAAAAATCATTGTAATTTGTTTTTGTGACTGCACTAAATAAAGAAGACTTCTTTCTGAATCGGTTGCAGACTATCACAGATTTCTTCATCACTTGGATGGCAGCTTCTATGTCTTTCTGAAATGATAAATAGCATCATCATTGCTGATAATAATAACGGAAAACTCACAAAACCAAATATTCAACTCATACTAACAGTCCAACTATGAATAATACTGGAGCTTGGGCAATAACAATAACCTTTATTATATACAGCTATAGAGTATGGGTTATCAAGGGGAGGGGGGGGGGGGGGATTCATTTAGATGAGATATCAGGTTAATATTTGTTATAAAAACTTCACATTACTGACTTTTTTCAATAAATTAAAATATTATCTGTTAATCCCACTTTTACATAAAGAATCCTTTAAATGAAATTTTGGTGGTTTGACATGACATTAAAATATATTCATTTTATTTGTTCTTTAAAACTGATATTGCATTGTACCATAGCACTTTACAAACTAATTAATGCATAAATATTTGTTAAATCAATTAAAAAAAAATTTTTAATCTATTTGTGTCATCTATCCTGACATTAATGTATATTTTTTTAAGAGACATTTTAGGCTAAAATAAAACAATTACTAATAATAAATACATACCATGTCGAAAGTCATAACAGCCTGTATGTACAGAATAGTTCCATACCCAAGAGCATGATACATGCTTGATTCTGAACTAGAAAGAAAAATTAAATAAAAACATATTACACACCTCTATTATGTGGAATATTACACGTTTCTTTAAAAATAAAATGGTTCACGATGTGTTCAAACATCATCCTTATCACTGTATAAACATCATTCTTATCACTGTATAAACATCATCCTTATCACTGTATAAACAACATCCTTATCACTGTATAAACATCATCCTTATCACTGTATAAACATCATCCTTATCACTGTATAAACATCATCCTTATCACTGTATAAACATCATCCTTATCACTGTATAAACAACATCCTTATCACTGTATAAACATCATCCTTATCACTGTATAAACAACATCATTATCACTGTATAAACATCATCATTATCACTGTATAAACATCATCCTTATCACTGTATAAACATCATCCTTATCACTGTATAAACATCATCCTTATCACTGTATAAACATCATCCTTATCACTGTATAAACAACATCCTTATCACTGTATAAACATCATCCTTATCACTGTATAAACAACATCCTTATCACTGTATAAACATCATCCTTATCACTGTATAAACAACATCCTTATCACTGTATAAACATCATCCTTATCACTGTATAAACATCATCCTTATCACTGTATAAACATCATCCTTATCACTGTATAAACATCATCCTTATCACTGTATAAACATCATCCTTATCACTGTATAAACATCATCCTTATCACTGTATAAACATCATCCTTATCACTGTATAAACAACATCCTTATCACTGTATAAACATCATCCTTATCACTGTATAAACATCATCCTTATCACTGTATAAACATCATCCTTATCACTGTATAAACATCATCCTTATCACTGTATAAACATCATCCTTATCACTGTATAAACATCATCCTTATCACTGTATAAACATCATCCTTATCACTGTATAAACATCATCCTTATCACTGTATAAACATCATCCTTATCACTGTATAAACATCATCCTTATCACTGTATAAACATCATCCTTATCACTGTATAAACAACATCCTTATCACTGTATAAACATCATCCTTATCACTGTATAAACATCATCCTTATCACTGTATAAACATCATCCTTATCACTGTATAAACATCATCCTTATCACTGTATAAACATCATCCTTATCACTGTATAAACATCATCCTTATCACTGTATAAACAACATCCTTATCACTGTATAAACATCATCCTTATCACTGTATAAACATCATCCTTATCACTGTATAAACAACATCCTTATCACTGTATAAACAACATCCTTATCACTGTATAAACATCATCCTTATCACTGTATAAACACAATATCATGCAGGGCTAGCTCTGGGTGAACATAAAGTTTTGCCAAATTATGTATTAAACTTCAAAAATGGCAGAAACTCAGTTATTTTCTAATAAAATATAGCAAACTTATTTCGCCAACTTAAAATAAAATTTGCCAATTGTTTTTAAAATTCGCAATTGACAAATTTTGCAACTGCCAGAGCTAGTCCTGAATATGAGTCCTAAAAATAAAACCAAAAACCAAAAATAAACAAGCATTCTGAGAGTACTACAGGCCCACCACAAATTTAATATCTCCTAAGTTTAAGGGCTGTAACTCTGTGAAAACTTAGCAAATCAATATGAAAGTCAAACTTGATCTATAAGTACACAATAAAGCTTTATACAGAATTTCAGCTCAATATCTTTTGCCACTGTGAAAAAAAAGCTCACAAAAGCACATATATATGTGAGACAGACAGACGGACGGACAGACAGAAGGACAGTAAAGTTTGTTTTATTTAACGACGCCACTAGAGCACATTGATTTTTAATCTTATCATCGGCTATTGGACGTCAAACATATGGTCATTCTGACACTGTTTTTTAGAGGAAACCCGCTGTCGCCACATAGGCTACTCTTCTTTACGACAGGCAGCAAGGGATCTTTTATTTGCGCTTCCCACAGGCAGGATAGCACAAACCATGGCCTTTGTTGAACCAGTTATGGATCACTGGTCGGTGCAAGTGGTTTACACCTACCCATTGAGCCTTTCGGAGCACTCACTCAGGGTTTGGAGTCGGTATCTGGATTAAAAATCCCATGCCTCGACTGGGATCCGAACCCAGTACCTACCAGCCTGTAGACCGATGGCCTGCCACGACGCCACCGAGGCCGGTTGACAGAAGGACAGAGACGAAACCTATAGTACCCTCCAGTTGAACCTATGGGAAACTAATAAATAACTACATGCAAATCATAACCCAAATTCAGCAATTATTAAATAAAATATAGAATTGTGGTAATATTTATCACTCCACATGTACATTAAATGCATAAAGTGATATCGAACACTGAGCTCATAATAAAATTAATCAGTTATTCTTCTTATCCAGTGTTAAAACACAATAAATAAATAGATATGTTAACGAAGCAAAATATACTACTAATAACACTGTTGCTATGAGAAATGGACCATTTTATGAAGTTGGTAAATAATTCATGTAGTTTCTTTACGGTACTCGTAAGTGCATAAGGGGACCAAAAAAATATAAATCTAGAAAGAAAAAAAGATCTGTTTTGCCCAGTTCAAATATCATGAGAAGTCACTTCATATGATTTCATTTTGAATACACCTTCCATATGTACACAACATTACCATATCTCTGCCGTGAAATGTAAAGACTTACTATGGCTTCAGACATTCCCTGGCTTCTCCAAATTTATTGTTAAAGAACAACGTCAGAGCACGCTGGCAGTCTTTTAAGGAGGATTCCAAATCCAGTTGAACTGGTTCACTGTAAAGAAATCTCAAACTGAAAACATCATACACAAATACATGTACAGTGAAATGCATTTACACTGAAGAAGAAGTTTGTTTTGTTTAACGACACCACTAGAGCACATTGATTTGTTAATCATCAACTGTTGGATGTCAAACATATGGTCATTTTAACACAGTCATAGAGAGGAAACCTATATTTTTTTCATTAGTAGTAAGGGATCTTGTATATGCACCAATCCACAGACAGGATAGCACATACCACAGCCTTTGATATCTGTCTAAACTGAATCACATCGGGGATCTAATATTTACCTCATTTAGACAGGATCCAGTGTTTAGAGGGTCACGTTTTAGAATTTAGAATCATGACCATGCTGCTTTTGACAGGGTTCTGTTTTTTCAGGGTCCGGAATAGACAAATTTCACTGCACTTCTAATCATCAAAACTATGCTCTGTGGATATTTTTATAAATCATTTGTATTTTAGTTTCAAAGCCCACTTATAAAATGCAAGCAATAACAGGTTTGCACCATTCATAACAATTGCTTTGTCAGACACGATGCGCATTTGCCATGATGCTTTCAAAATGTTATTTCAACTTATGGCAGTGCATAGAAGTGTCCCTTTAATACACTCGCTGTGGAGCTCATTTTAGGTTTAGGTGGTGGAGGTTTACAAAACACAATAAAAAATTGCATCTAGTTTGCTTCCATTATTCATGAGGGCGGTCGGTCTGGGATCGATTCCCATCGGTGGGCGGCCATTTCTCGTTCCAGCCAGTGCACCACGACTGGTATATCAAAGGCCGTGGTATGTACTACCCTGCCTGTGGGATGGTGCATATAAAAGATCCCTTGCTGCTAATTGAAAAGAGTAGCCCATGAAGTGGCAACAGTGGGTTTCCTCTCTCAATATATGTGTGGTCCTTAACCATATGTCTGATGCCATATAACCATAAATAAAATGTGTCGAGTGCGTCGTTGAATAAAACATTTCCTTCTTTTTTCCATTATTCATGAATAGTGGCTTGATGCCTTTCAGGTTGGTTGTGTTACCCTGTGATTTTACTGACAACAATTACTGCACTGCCCTACTAATGAGGTAAATGATGATAAAACAAATATATTTTACTGTCTAAAGCTGTAAATAACTGGTAAAATATTTTAATATAAAAAATAATAATAATAAAAAACACAAAACAAAATAACACAAAAAAAACACAAAAAACATAAGATATGTTGGCTACATGTAATTTGAACTATAATCTATTTTGATAAAACTGATTACAAGATTTAGCATTAATGGTTATTGTTGTAGTTGAATCAATTCTGTACTTTTATGTCTTTCATTCACAGAGCTTCTGTTCACAAACCACGATAACATTCTCCCCAGAGAGAACTGGCAGATTGTCTGATGATATGACACAGCATTACATGACTGTATGTAATTGTGGCAGCTGTAGTAACAATAGCTACTGAACAAAAGACACCTATCTATGTACACTCACAGACAAGTACCAGTAAATCAAACATCACACATGCTATCATGCAATATAAAACTTGCTGTATATTGTGTATATTGTCAAATTTATTGACTGCCCAAATGTATATACAGTACATTTTGTATTAAATGTATTTTTTAACACTAGAGCAGTAAGTTCAAATTAAAAAGTGTGAATTAACAAACAAAACAAATCAAATTGTTAATATTTTGTTAGCCACAAATGACATTATTCAGTAAATGTTATAAAACAGATATTCACAGCATCACACGATTCACTTGAAATTTAACACTAATAACAGTTCTAATGAATGTCCACTTAGCACATGATGCATTCTTGGGATGGGACAGTGGTAAAGATCTCGCTTGATGCAAGGTTGGTCTAGGTTCGATTTTCATTGGGGAGTCCACTGGGCTATTTCTCGTTCAAGACAGTGCTCCACAACTGTTGTTAACAAAGGCCATGGTATGTACCATCATGATTCCTTACTGCTAATCAGAAAGAGTAACCCACTGCATGGCAGCAGCAGGTTTCTTTTCTCATCTGTGTTGTCTTGAACCATATGTCCAATGCCGTATAACCGTAATTATTGTAAAAAGAAATGTGTGGAGTGCATGATTAAATAAAACATTTCTTCCTTTTAAATAAAACTCTGCACTTGTAACAAATAAAAAAAATTAAAACATGTTCACTACCAGTTCCATTGGTGGAATATATTATTCAGATATTGGGAGGGGAGGGGTGGGTAAACTGTACTTGAGATGATGGATCCTCAAGCCTTAGTGTAAACAAGTATTCTAAACAAAACAGTAGGTGAACACAAAGACACACGCACACGCACACGCACACACACCTTCTGCCCCATGCAAAGATGCACCTGTACCAAATACTAAAAAACATTACATCAAAACCTAATAGGAGTATGACATATAACATGCAATAAATTTAAGAATTTTTTTTTAAGGATACCATCAAATTTATAAATATGATGTAATCTTGGTATTTTGAGATTCCATCTCATAATTCTTACATTTGTAACCTAAAATCTCAGATTTTTTAAATATGGAATCCTGCTAAATTCACTGCCTGTAAAAACATGTAGAATATCTCATGAAGTAATTGCTGAAGAGTACCACTGTCAAAGGGACTCGTTAATGGACATTTATTTGAACTGGTTATACTGCACCATGCTGATTCCAAATGTCACTTTCTTAAGTGGTTTTTAATGGCCGACATGTTTGCTCTCCTCTTTTCAACTAAACACTGTACAAAAATAGCTTGGCAGCTATTAACAGTTGAGTATATTCTTTTACATTTTACTTTTTACTTCATTCCATTTGATCTGGTCTTGGAAAGCACAATCATTTTATGTTGTTAATATTTAGTAATTTTTATTTTTATATTTATATCCACTTAAAGTCCAGGGTACAAATGACAGCTATCTGGGCACTTTGTCCACAAATGGCTTATTAATGGATGGTGAGAGAAAAGCCAGAGTATTGGCCATATACCTCAAATACGCTGTTAAAAACTCTCTCTAGGTTGAAGCCAGTATATGATGTATAAACCCAGCACTTATCACAGAATCTGCCTCGGGCAAGTTTAACCAAGGAATATTTTCTTCTGGTTCAATTGATTATAGACATTCGTGTCAGTTGACTCAGTGAAGGTCATTTAGAAACTCAGCAGTTTTTGCCAGTAAATAAGCAGTTAGTGTTTCAATATCAAATTCATTTTCATGGCAGGAGATAAAAGAGTCAGCAGTAATTCAAGTCCATAGTTACTGCTTCTCTCGTGGTTTATTATTATTTGTTTCTTTTCTTTAATTCGAACATCTTTGTAAATGATTCCTAGGGTATTTTTTGCTTCTGTAACTTTGATCTAAGAGTCCAACTGAAATTATTAGGCATGTACCACCAAAATCCTGTAGATGACAAATTGTGGGTGAAAGTGCCACACACAGTGTTTCAATCAACATATACAACTCTTCAACAATGGGTTACGTTGTTAGTTTTAAACATAATGGAAAGTGTCTTCGACTGTACTAATTCCACACTAAAAGTGTCATCCTAATTTTAGCAGGATCCCACACATTTAAGTGTCATCCTAATTTTAGTAGGATCCCACACACATTTAAGTGTCATCCTAATTTTAGTAGGATCCCACACATTTAAGTGTCATCCTAATTTTAGTAGGATCCCACACATTTAAGTGTCATCCTAATTTTAGTAGGATCCCACACATTTAAGTGTCATCCTAATTTTAGTAGGATCCAACACACATTTAAGTGTCATCCTAATTTTAGTAGGATCCCACACATTTAAGTGTCATCCTAATTTTAGTAGGATCCCACACGTTTAAATGTCAATCCTAATTTTAGTAGGATCCCACACATTTAAGTGTCATCCTAATTTTAGTAGGATCCCACACATTTAAGTGTCATCCTAATTTTAGTAGGATCCAACACACATTTAAGTGTCATCCTAATTTTAGTAGGATCCCACACATTTAAGTGTCATCCTAATTTTAGTAGGATCCCACACGTTTAAATGTCAATCCTAATTTTAGTAGGATCCCACACATTTAAGTGTCATCCTAATTTTAGTAGGATCCCACACATTTAAGTGTCAATCCTAATTTTAGTAGGATCCCACACATTTAAGTGTCATCCTAATTTTAGTAGGATCCCACACATTTAAGTGTCATCCTAATTTTAGTAGGATCCAACACACATTTAAGTGTCATCCTAATTTTAGTAGGATCCCACACATTTAAGTGTCATCCTAATTTTAGTAGGATCCCACACGTTTAAATGTCAATCCTAATTTTAGTAGGATCCCACACATTTAAGTGTCATCCTAATTTTAGTAGGATCCCACACATTTAAGTGTCATCCTAATTTTAGTAGGATCCCACACATTTAAGTGTCATCCTAATTTTAGTAGGATCCCACACGTTTAAATGTCAATCCTAATTTTAGTAGGATCCCACACATTTAAGTGTCATCCTAATTTTAGTAGGATCCCACACATTTAAGTGTCATCCTAATTTTAGTAGGATCCCACACATTTAAGTGTCATCCTAATTTTAGTAGGATCCCACACATTTAAGTGTCATCCTAATTTTAGTAGGATCCCACACATTTAAGTGTCATCCTAATTTTAGTAGGATCCAACACACATTTAAGTGTCATCCTAATTTTAGTAGGATCCCACACATTTAAGTGTCATCCTAATTTTAGTAGGATCCCACACATTTAAGTGTCATCCTAATTTTAGTAGGATCCCACACATTTAAGTGTCAATCCTAATTTTAGTAGGATCCCACACGTTTAAATGTCAATCCTAATTTTAGTAGGATCCCACACATTTAAGTGTCATCCTAATTTTAGTAGGATCCCACACATTTAAGTGTCATCCTAATTTTAGTAGGATCCCACACATTTAAGTGTCAATCCTAATTTTAGTAGGATCCCACACACTTAAGTGTCATCCTAATTTTAGTAGGATCCCACACATTTAAGTGTCATCCTAATTTTAGTAGGATCCCACACATTTAAGTGTCAATCCTAATTTTAGTAGGATCCCACACACATTTAAGTGTCATCCTAATTTTAGTAGGATCCTACATACGTTTTAAGCACAACAGCAGCTGAAACATTCACTGATGCTGGCTATTAAATTACTGGAATTTATTGGCCAGATGAAAGATTTTATGACAACAAGTTCTGTTACATATCTCATCAATGGAAAGGGTGGTCTTATTTAATGCAACATTCACAAGGTTTTATTACCTATGTTTCTACACTCTGATAATTAGCACCATTCCCGACCATTCCTTAACAGCTATGTTGTTTTTTATTCCCAATTTTGGAGTAAAAAATTCCCAATCAATGTAAATAATTCTATTTTTTTTATTATTATATAAAGGCATAGTTTGAAAACAATACATAAGACTAGATATTAATTTGAATAAATACAAGCATATGTATAGTATTAGTCTTTTCGATTCTAACAAGGCTTACTAAGATGTTTTTTAAATGAAACTGAAAATTCCCTCTTTTTTTAAAAAACAACGCTAAAATTCCCAAAGTCAAAGCCATGGATGTCAAGTCAAATTTCAAAATAAAACCCTGATTCAACATTAGGTGCAATTCAAAACTTTGACCGTTGTGAGTTGCTATTTGATATATTATACTGCTACCTATAGGAACATAAAGGCAGTGAGGTGTAGAACTGTAATCGTGAAAAGTGCAGTTACCACTAAAACTCTCTGTCTGCTGCCTACTAATTAACACACCCGAATTACACTACCTTTCTCTACACCCAATGTGATCAAGAAAGGAAATATTTTATTTGACAATGCTCTCAAAACATTTTATTTATGGTTATCTGGCACAGATATTGAAAGAGGACACCTGCTATCACCACTTCATGGGCTACTCTTTTTGATTAGCAGCAAGGGTTCCTTTACATGCACCATCCCAGATAGGACAGCACATACCATGGCCTTTGTTACACCAGTTGTGGAACGAGAAATAGCCCAATGGGCCCATCGACGGGAATCGATCCTAGATCGATTGCGCATCAGGTGAGCCCTGTACCACTGAGCTACGTCCCACCCCCACCCACCCCCACCCCCCATGTGTTAAAGGTTAACTTCATAATTAATACAATTGGCAACATTGATGGACAATAACTTAATCAACTATTTTTTCCCATCCCAATCAGTGTACCATGCCCAGTATATCAAAGGCTGTGGTATGTGATGTCCTGTTGGTGGGGAAAATGCATATAAAAATCCCTTGCTATTGGAAAAATGTAGCAGGTTTCCTCTGAATACATCTCACAATGACCAAATGTTTGACATCCAATAGCTGGTGATTAATTAATCAGTGTGCTCTAGTGGTGTCGTTAAACATAACAAACTTTGAATCTGCTATATATACCTTGTGTTCTCAATAACTAACAGCAAGTATTATAGTATTACAATTCACACACGTTTTCGCTTTCACCTAAGTCCTCTCAACTTATGCATTTCTAAACTTAACTCCAGCCAGCGTTCTTCTGTGTTGGCTGATGATATTCTGTCATATCCTATGCAGACTATTACTGGGTCTCCTGTTACCATGTCTCCATGGAGATCCAGCGCTACTAGTTGTATTATATCAAGATTTCCAGTTGTATTTTAGACTGGCTCTCAGCTCATCTTTAATCCTAATTAGTTCCAGTGATCCTGAAATGTGATCTGCATTTCATCATTTCAGTTTAATTTATATTTATGATTATATCCACTGAAAGTTCAACCATTTCGTCCTGTCAGCTTTATGAACTGTTTGGAAGCTGTTCAACAATAACATAATGCAAAATCTGTCACTTATATATTCCGATCCCTCACCCATTTTGTAGCTTCTATGAAATTATTTCACGTTTACTGCTGCTGCGATGTAATTTGACCACCATTAACCCTTCCATAGCGTGATGTGCCATCAATTTAATTATGTCTTGGACATTGTGACACTCTGTATTTCGCTATTAATTTAACATCATGTAAAGGCTTAGTCTATGACGTCATTCTAGCACAGACATGAAAAGGTTAATATTGGGTTTTCAGGGGGAGGGGGCGTTTGTTCCTTTGATAATAAATACATGTACTAGATTTTTAAAAATAATAATAATCTGTAATAGGACAACTTAATATAAAATCTATCATTTTTTAATTCCCTACCTCCCCCACCTTCTTCATATACCACTCCCCCCCCCCCCCCCCCCCCGAGATAAAATTATGTCACTTTTTTGTCAATTCCCACCCTCCCACTCAATTTTGCTACAATACAATTTGACCAACATTAATACTGGTTTTTCTGTTTGTAAATACAAAGACCCTGCACATAATCTCCAGTGTAACTTGTCATATATGATACAAATTAAAACAGAAACCTTTTATCAAATGTTTGTTAGCCTAAAATCACAAAATTGCAATATTTTAAATGTTCTTGTATTTTATTACTTTGCACCTCGCATTTCTTTTGTTGTATATTAGATTATAACAAGGCATGTACAGTTCAACTATGACCATGTTAGCTAACCATGCAGATATCGCTAAATATGGAATGATTTTGAATACATGGCTAAATAATAAATGAAGGCACCTTCATGTTATAATTCCTCAAGTTACTCACGTTGCCCATCTAGAAAGTGATTTTCTTACGTTAAGAAATGGCCAGATGGTTAAATTAATTTGCTTCTCACAGAAGGAACCCATGACTGGTCAGCAGTTAATTTCATTTCAGTTGTAGCCTTCAATAACACACATGTAAATGAACTCTATGAAGATCACTGTATTGTCCAATAGGGGTGGGACATAGCCCAGTGGTAAAGCGCTCTCTCAATGCACGGTTGGTCTGGGATCGATCCCCGTTGGTGGGCCCATTGGGCTATTTCTCATCCCAGCCAGTGCACCACGACTGGTATATCAAAGGCTGTGGTATGTACTATTCTGTCTGTGGGATGGTGCATATAAAAAGAGTAGCCCATGAAGTGGCGACAGCGAGTTTCCTCTTCCAATATCTGTGTGGTCCTTAACCATATGTCTGACGTCATATAACCATAAATAAAATGTGTTGAGTGCATTGTTAAATAAAACATTTCTTTCTTTTTGTATTGTCCAATATTAACATCAATACAAATTTTTTTTAATTAAAATACATGTATGTCATCTCCATACTGGCCACTAAAGACCAAGCTACTTAAGACTGCATTATAAAACATATTATAGGCCTTTGAGAATTTCAAATTTACATAGGCAATTTATGGATTACACAAAACAAACTTAGATACAACCCATTTCATTTTTGCATAACCCATCATGTAAATAATGTCCTAAATTTAAAGCATAAGTGAAAACTGAGTCATCCAAAACACCACTTGCACAAGTGATATGCAAACAAAATTATCATTCTTGCAATTTTCAAAGGCCTTGTTATAACATGAATCCTAAACAAGGTATTGAAAGTATGGCTGTGAAAAAAACTATAGTCCATCCCATCCTCTATAAAAAATATTTTTTGGTAAATAATTTCAGTTTGGTTTGACGTAAAAAGTAAAGTAAAAGTGTTTTAGAAATAACAAAAAAGTACAGTTTTGTGTGCAATTTAGAAAACCATGCGCTCAGAAATAAATAACTTATAGTAAATTCTATAGTAATAAAAAAGCCATTCCCTATGGGAAGGACTATACTATAGGTATAAATACTTATACTTGGAAACCAGTTTATATAACATAACATGAAAACTTTCAAAGAAACAAAACAAAAACCACCATGCATTTACATAACCTGATTTCCGTGAAAACAACAAACGAGAACAAGATATTAGTGATAAAGGTCTATCTAAATCAGGTAAATATATAGCGTACCATGTTTTCTCGTCTCCTGTGCCAACATCCTCAAACTTCACATGGCGTGGTGAAGGCTGACCTGCCTCCATGATAAGATATACAAGTGAAGTAAGGCAAGTATTGATTCAGTAGCCTCCTACCAGCCACAGGCACCAACTCGCATCTCAACTAACTGAAGCCACCAAAACATCCTCGTTAATGACAAGTTATAAGACATGTAAAATTCTATCGTCATAAAAAGAAGAAAATCTATCGTCACAGACTAAATAACTTTCAGCAAATCACAGTGTATAGAAAAAAATAACACTATGTATGCTAAAAGTGTTATGTCAGTAGCAACTGATCTGGTTTGTTGCTGACTTATTGACATCAATATATTGTAACAGGATACAGAATTCTATCTAACAGTTATGACACTTTAGATACAACTTCCAGCAATCAGCAATCCAGTGTGCAGGGAAAACAGCTCTGCTTTGCTATTAATATTGGCTTCAGGACACCAAGAACAGGATGTAAAATCCAATTTAAATGTTATATGTATACAGATGATAAATTAATGAACTTATTCTGTCAGTCATTGCACAGAATACCGCAATCAAGAGCTTACATACTACTACTAGTAAACAATATACAATATTAATACATGTTAGGATTTAGATTACTTTTCATTTGTCAAGAGACTTATTCACCTACATAATACAAATGACACTGAGGTCAATTAGAGATTGTTTAAAATATACACTAACATATATATATAATGCACATATTACAGTAAAACCCTCAAAACTGGACACTCTGTAAACTGGAATTTTTTATGGTCCATTTTTAAATATCAGTACAGAACACATATAACCTCTTTATACTGGATACCCATTAAAACAGAACTTATTACTTGGTCCCATGGAGTGTCAAATTTATGGCAATCATGGACCTCACAAACACCAAGTCAAACAAGACGTACATCTCCAGTATAAAAAATTTGTAATGAAATAAATTCATCCCTTAAACACTTCAAAGTTCGGAGGGGGAGGGACACCCCTAGCACTCACTCCTTGGATGTCTGCTTATCCTCTAAGGGACGGTCCATAATTATTCACTTTTTAAGGGATATAAAACATACTGTTTTAGAAATATCCTTAAGATACACCTTTTCACAATCTTATTCTAGAACAGAACTTGTAATCATTTTGGGAATGAATGAATGTATGAAAGTATGAATGAATGAATGAATGAATGAATGAATGAATGAATGTATAACTTCACACCAGCACAAAGAACGTCCGTGGTAGAGCAATTGCTTGAAGTGTAATAAATCACAATAGACTCAGGATTCCCTTGCTGTTTTTAAAAGGAGTAGGCCATAGTATTTCAAATTTCATGGAAAAAACTTTTTCGGTTCCGTGCCTTGTGATCATGGAAAACCATCGGAAACTGTTTATATTATTTTTGTTGAATAGTTGTACTCAATATAATAATCATGGGAAACAAAATTTCGGTTCCATGATTTTACTGACACAGTACCAGAAACTATTGTTACCGTGAAATCTGAAGGCCTGTAGCTTGTGTGGTAGCTGCAGGTTTACTCTTTCTTTTGACCAAGTGTCAAAATAATCTAATGTCAGATACTAAATAGCCTTAATTAAAATCATTGATAAGATAAAAAATCAATGTGCTCTAGCGGCGTCGTTAAATAAAACAAACTTTACTTTTAATTAAAATCATAGATAGTTTAAACCCCCATTTAGCAGCCAAGTAAAACAAAAATGCACTTTAAATTTTATTGTTTTTAATTTTCACAAACACACGCCACTCAGTGGATCTGCAAGCATGCATAGATGTTACCCCTCCCTTGTTAAAATCCTAGATCCACCCCTGTAGATTAAAATGTGCTGAAGTGTCACTGAACAAATATCCTGATGGAAAGAAATAAGGGAACACATCGAATTGTAGACCAAATTTAATTCACTACTAGTGTAGTAATGTCTGTATTTCATACCAAGTTGTAATGTGGGATTGAATGTCTGTAGTGTTGAATATGCTGCCTATATGTTCCCAGTCAACGTCTGACAATATGAATTGATTTTTGATGCAGTCATTATTTCTTGTTGTTATCTGTGTGATCCTTTATTTCTTTCCATCAGTATATTTCTTTCATTGTATAGTTACAAACATTTCCATCTCTACCGTTATCTCAGCATCTGCCAAAACAACAAATCCCACATGACCAATAAACCAGATATGGTAACTATAAAAATATTGAAATATTTTACAACCCTCTAAACAATGACACAAAATGAATATTCCTGGTTTATTGACATTACAGAACAAGTCAGTCATGAACAAATCCAGCAATATTAATCAACCAAATAACAAAAGGAGCCCGTAAGCCTGTAGTCACTCATAACTGATGTAATTGGTACACAAGAGTCATTGTAAACTGACCAGTATTCTTCAGTTTCCACATACTATTTATCTAATTATAAAAATTGAGGACAACTAAATCAATAATAAGTTGCAAGCAAGATAGCATGAGCTTGGGTAATTTCCACATGACTTCACAATGGCAGATTTACCACGCACTGTCACAATAATAGATTTCTAGGTATATATACAATGATAGGACAAACAAATCCTGTAAGAAAAACACAATCAACCATGAAATATATAATTAATGCTGCAGTCACAGGAGTATTTTAAGACTTAAGTATGAGATTAATTTTCTTCCTTCAATTTAAGATGAAGTTTGTTTTGTTTAACAACACCACTAGAGCAGATTCATTTATTAACCATCAGCTATTGGGTGTCAAACATTTGGTAATTTTGACATGTAGTGACTAGTCTTAAAGAGGAAACCTGCTAAATTTTTCCATTAGCTGCTAGGGATCTTTTATATATGCACCATCCCAGTCAGGACAACACATACCATGGCAGTTGTGGTATACTGGCTGAAACGAGAAGTAGCCCAAAGAGCCTAGCAATAGGAATCGATCCCAGACCAACTGTGCATCAGGTGAGCGCTTTACCACTGGGCTATATCCCGACCTTCAATTTAAAATGACTGCATTCTATAATATCCATGTAGTTTACATAAAAATACAGTTAGACCAACTGCTTTAAACAGTATTTATTACCAAAATATAATTAAATGGTATACACATTCCACCATGAAATATATATAATTATTACCCCAGCGGTCACTCATAACAGGGAAAATATTTTCCATATTTTCTCAGTGAGAAATATTCTGCATTGGTCTAACAAACAATGGATGATTTAATGCTTACAAACCAATGACCTTATCGGTACTAAATATGATGTCATCACGATTTGGCAAAGACACAAAATGATGTCATGTAGTTTAAAGAGTTTGCGTTTACAGCTCTCTGTTTTGGGTGTTAAATTTATAACAAAATGTAATTTTAATGCAATTTGTTAGTTTTTTTTAGCAGAATAAAGAGAACTTCTGTTTTCGAAAATTATCTATGAACGTAATTAGAAAAGAAAGAAAGGGATCTTTTATATGCACCATCCCACAGACAGGGTAGTACATACCACAGCCTTTGATATACCAGTCGTGGAACGAGAAATAGCTCAATGGGCCCACCGACGGGGATCGATCCTACACCGACCATGCATCAAGCAAGTGCTGTACCACTGGGCTACCATGAATGTGATTAAATTACAAAGTTATAGCAATACTCAGAACAGTGCGAAAAGTGGTTTACATCAATTCTATACACGTACGTGCATATGTGTGGAAATAAAGGCTTTTAGAGAGACAAAATAGCTGAGGTAATAAATAGAATAACAAATTTGGTACCAGATATTATCAAATTTATGTCCCTCGTGAAATAATTTTCACTTAGGACATAAATTTAATAACTGGTAACTTGTTTATTATCCTTTATTTAATGCTGTGGTCTCAACAGTATTTTAAGACATAAGTATTTAGAATAGACATTCAAGACTAAGTTTCTTCCTTCAATTTAAGCTGACAGCATTGTACAATTTAGTTTACATAAAAATACACTGTTAGACAGATTAGTTTAAACAGTATTTATTACCAAAATACAACAGTATGTTGGTTATGGATCGGTCAACAGGGAATGCCTATATTAAGACCTCTCCATACATCATATCCATTAACAGCCTCGAGCTATCCCTCATTACAAGCTCTGGGCCGTACCCTGATCAAACGCCTGGGGAGGGGGGTCACTACTTTTTATAAACAAATAAAACACTATACAAATTAAACCCTGAGATGTGTATGCAATTTTTCTGGAGTTAAATTTAATTACATGTGTTGCTTAAACAAGTAATTAAATAGTCAGCTAAAAAGACGATAGCATGACTTCCATACTAGCAAATAATTGGTCTACAAATAATTAAGATTGTCACAGTTAATTTCTAGGAATGTACGGTAAAGTCTTTTTATTGTATAAATTGCACACAATACTATTTTTAAAAGTAGCAGCTACAAAGAGTAACACGTTTTTTATAAAAGCAAATGGCATACCATTCTAGTACCGGTCCTTTATTTTTCACAGATGCGGTGGTTACTCGCAATCAGTCATGTGAGCCAGAAGTCACACGTTTCCATTACCTTTGGGGCCGTGGATGCCATAAAACGTTGAGAAGGTGTTATTTGTCCAGACAGTTGTTATCTCAATTGTGTAATAATTCAGAAAAATAATGGACCCAAGCTCACAAATAACTGAAATAGGCTTGACACTCGATTATTCTGGCAGTTCAGGTTAAACACCAATGCACTGTCATCATAGGTCTATTAAATTTATCTGTTGCAATATTGTTGACGACAACTGAGTCAATATTTACCTGTCATTATCTTGAATACTGATAATTCGTTATTAAGACCACCCCACCAATAAGACCGAAATTTATTAAGTTCCACAAATGACCACAATAGTGAAGTTTCACTATAGTAGAATAATGGTTTGGGAGTCCAGACTTGTTAAAATAAGCCAGCAACTAATAAATTTAATCCGCTATTTAACTTCACACAAACTACTCTTCTGTTTGCATGTCAGTTTCACAATTTTAAATTCATGTCAACTGCCAGCTATAACTGATTAGGTTATACAAATATTGAACAATTGGTTACCTTTGTAATCATGTGACTCGACTTTAGGTAGTAAACCGTAGATTTTGAAATATTGCCCCTTGAACAAGTGGTTTTACCATAGTAAAATGTTCTGACTATATTACAGATTAATTACATTATTTAATAGGAAGCTGTAAAACATAATGAGGGTTTTTAATAGGCCCTTTTAAAATTTTAGCAGACTCCAAACAAAATTTAATTAATACACCTAGATTTAACAAGCATTCTGTGAGTACTGTTAAATCAGTAAATTTTTATATTAAGTGTTCGAGATTAACGGTATCCCGATATCCCGGGGATACCAGAATTTAATTTTGGATACCAGACTTCAAGAACCCAGTATCCCACCAGGATACCATAATATGTTGGGTTTTTTTTAATCCTGCATTTTTATTTTTCGCTAAACAATGAAAGTCGTCATTTACTGGTGAAGTTAAGTAATAATATTTTCAAGCTCGTACCCAGTCTAATGCTATGCCATAACAATATCTCCCCCAACTCATACCTAGTCTAATGCTAATGCTATTGTTTTTGTTGGATGTTTCCTACTTTAAATTTTATTTGAGATATTGATTCCACATCTGCAGAAAATTGATACAGGTAGGATTATCATTAATAATGTCAGAATCACTTATAAATTACTGCTAAATATTAATTTATGTTAGCATTATTCAAAAATAGATTCCATTTGATTGGCAATTTCACAAATTCCGCGATTGCGGCGTTGCAATAGACTGGGAATGAGAACAGTGTCAACCAAGTTTGTTACGATGTTATTTATGAATTTCATTTAATTGGGATACTAAATTCTCAGGTGAGATACCAGATTTTGAAATGTTAGTATCTAACTGGGATACTGCCCCAAATTTTTAATCTCGAACACTGATATTTCCTAAGTTCAAGAGCCATAACTGGACAAATCCCCACAAAAGTCAAACGTGATCTGTAACTATACATAATAATAAAGCTGAACACAAAATTTCAGCTCATCTTGAGGAATTGAAAAAAAAACAAAAAACAACTATAGTCTGTAGACAGATAAAACAAAAAACCCATATAGTCCCCTCCTGTTGGACTTACTAGTAAAGAACTGGTTCATCAAAGGCCATGGTATGTGCCGTCCTGTCTGTGGAAAAGTGCATATAAAAGACCCCTTATCAGAATAATATGTGGCGGCAATGTGTTTCCTCTAAAGAAATATGTCAGAATGACCATAATTTGACGTCCAATAGCTGATGATAAGATAAAAATCAATGTGGTCTAGAGGCATCGTTAAATAAGACAAACTTTACTTTTTACTAGTAAAGAACTAAAACTAACAGTCTTAAGCCTCATCTCTATCTGATTTCATGTTTATATTGTACAGTTCTATGTATTTGCATAAGACCATGTCTAATAATTATTTCAATAACTATCATGGAATGCACTCATCAATCAGTCAAAACAGTTATCAATATCAGATGTTTGTTTGAATGTCCTGCAATTCTGATAATTAACAATAAGACTAAGTTTTTATAAGCAAAAACAGTTGTCAACATTTCAAAAATTCATTAAGTTTCTAAGTACTGTAACACAATGTTTAGAGATGATCAACAGTAAGTTATGATAAACAGGTATGTTATAGCTTTGTATTTATATCCATTGTCAAATACATGTAGGCCACCAATCATGCTGATGTGAACAAAATTGAATTGAATGTTTAGAGATGGGACTTACTGATACTAGGGACAAGATGTAGACCAGTAGTAAAGCACTCGCTTGATGCATGGTCGGTTTGAGATCGATCCCCGTCAGTGGGCTCAATTGGGCTATTTCTCGCTCCAGCCAGTGCACCACGACTGGTACATCAAAGGCTGTGGTATGTGCTATCCTATCTATGGGATGGTGCACATAAAAGATCCCTTGCTGCTAATCGAAAAGAGTAGCCCATGAAGTGGCGACAGCGGGTTTCCTCCCTCAATATCTGTGTGGTCCTTAACCATATGTCCAACGCCATATAACCATAAATAAAATGTGTTGAGTGCGCTGTTAAATAAACCATTTCCTTCCTTCCTTCCATTGATACTAAGGGTAGCACCAGTCATGAGCATAGCTTGTAGTATTCAAGTCCATTGTTTTTATCTAGATGGTAATCAATCATCTATGAATTACAAAATGATCAATACTGCGCAATTCTGATACAGTGAAACCTCTCAAAACCGGACCTTCTGTAAACCGGAATTCCCTCAAAACCAAACATTTTTTGAGGAGCCTTTTTAAATATATGTACATAAGAGAACCTCTCTAAACTCGATACCTCTTAAAACCAGACTTTTTATTTGGTCCCGAGGGTGTCCAGTTTAGAGGAGTTTCACTGTATAACTGTTAGGTTTCAATGCCTGCACTAATATATAAAACTTTAACTGCAATGCACCATGTGATATTTCTCTTTTGTAGCTTAGTAAATTAAATATATCATACTTATGTGTAAAACCGAAATATTGAAACTACAAGAGTCTGGATAAGCTTACATCCAGACCTACTACCAGAAAATATTATGACAGTATGGAACACCATCCCTGGGTGCCTGCAATGAATGCACCAGTTGGATGATTAAATTAGCTTCGTTGTGGTAAGCCTCAACCGTGACTGCTCATTTCCCAACATATAGTTTAAGACAGTATTGATCTATGCACGATTCCAAATATCGGGAACATTAATTGTAAATTGAGAAATGGCACAGCAAAATTCTTCCATCTACTTCAGCACAAACTACTTCCGCCTTTCTGATCAAGGAATAATTACCTGTATTAATTGCAGACATTTTTAAGACATAGATCTTGCTGAGATCCACCAGTGACGGTTAGTGATAAGATGCACAGAACACTACTAATGTGGAAACATGCTAGCAACATAAAACACAGATCGATAGCTCTATTGCTAGTCTGCTTCATAGACTTCGGTCAGGACTGCATGAACAGAATGCGACATATTAATTACTGTCTGCAAATTCCAGATACATAGTGGACCAATCTCTATAAATTATTCATGTATATATGAATAAATACAGAAATTAACACATTTGAAAAATTTATTTGTGCGGTACCCAATAGCTGATATATATATATATATATTAAGAAAATAAAGACTTCATGTGTTCTTAGTCCGTATGGTCGTATTTTGTTCCAGGTTCGTCGGATACCTGGCATTCTGGTGGTATTGTTTAATATTCACCCCGGACTGTTTGTGGATTGACGTAAAGACTCATATGACACTTCAGTAATGTTTTATGTGCGGTGACGAAGAGGTTTTTTCTTCTTCTTTCTCTCTTTGTCTTTCTCCCTTCCCCCTCTCCCTTTCTTTGGTCAACCAGTGCTTTACGATTGGCATATGAAAGCGAAAATTAATTTACAATATTCATTGTTGTACAGTACCGGTAGGATCTATCTATCAATTCATCAACCCATCAACCCGTCCATCCGTCCATCCATCTATCTATCCTATCTGCCTGTCTGTCTGTCTGTCAGTTCGTTCCTCCGTCCATCTGTCCATCTTTTTATTTCTCCCTAATCATCCATTCCTTTCTTTCCCATAATGGGGAGGGAGGGTGGTGGTTCGAATGAACAATGCAATATCAGGCTATTCACAAAAATGTCCAGAGAAAATATCGACAAAACAGTTCATATTCGAATCGCCCCTATATCTATATCTATATATCTATATATACAGTAAAACTTCGATAACTCGATCTTGAAGGGGACAAGGAAATAGTTCGAGTTTCAAGGAGTTCAAGTTTTCGAAATTAATATATAAGAGTTCAAATTAGAAACTGCATTGCAGCTGGTTGATTTCGCTTAATATTGCAAGAAGCGTGCACTTCGCTGCCTACTTCTGAACTCTGCATCCCAAGTTGAAAGGCGAATTAATATATCAGTCACCTCACACCACACCACCCCATCTCACCCCACCCCATCCCAGCTGTTGGCATCTTCGACACCTGTGGTACATTCATTTTGCGTATATTGTAAAAGTAAATAAAACAAAAACGATAACCCATATGAATTTGAAACATATGCTTGGGGATATAGGATACATGTATTTATTGACAGAAAAAAAAGAAGGCATTTACATACATATATAAATAACAGAAAGTAACGTTGGCGTATTTTACAGGTGTCAAAACATGGCGGAACGTAACTAACAAATAAAACACTGAATGCTGAATAACACTATAAGTACATTTGTTTTACACAAAATTATTTACGCTTCGCACCTCTACTTTCTTTCTCCAATCTAGCCCCCACCCCCATTTCTGGGTCCTACACAAGATTGCTTGGATGACAAAAAGCAGAACTTCTTAAAACCAATCTGGCAAACCCCACGTTATCGGGTCCTTTCCCAGATTGCTCATCTATGATGTATCAATTTTTAACATAACTAAATGACTGGTATTTGATTGACATAACTGATACATAAATAGAAAAGCTCAAGTTTGACACGATTCATGCCTTCGAGAGTAAAAACAAACAGTGCTAACAATTATTACAAATGCTCTTTGAAGTTAACCAGACTGTATCTGTAATTATTTATTACGTAGCAAGGTTCTCCACCACGGATGTACACTGACTACCAAACACGGGATCATTTCGTTCCGCTTAGTCGGCGATCTATTATTCTGTAATTATCACCTTAATCCTCGACGGCCACCTGAGACAGGCATGCTTCGCTTGATTGACATGATTGACAATACAAAATTCTATCGGCAACGACAGTTTGATCATTCCACACACATCGAGTTTTGGAGGTGCATACTCTATTAAATCTTAATGGAGGGACCAAAGAATTAGGTTGTTAAACATTCATTCAGAACCCAGGCCTGATTTCTCATTAATGGTTCAAGTAAATCTTGACCACTTACATTTTCTTGTTCATGCAAGGGGTGGGATGTAGCCCAGTGGGAAAGTGCTCGCTTGATGCACAGTCGGTATAAGATCGATCCCCATTGGTGAGCTCATTGGGCTATTTTTCTGTTCCCTCCATTGAAATATGACTGGTATACCAAAGGGCATGGTATGTGCTATCCTGTCTGTGGATGGTGCATATAAAAGATCCTTTGCTACTAATGGAAAAATGTAGCGGGTTTCCTCTCCAAGACCATGTCAAAATTACCAAATTACCAAAATGACACCCAATAGCCACTGATTAATAAATTAATGTGCCCTAGTTGTGTCGTTAAAACAAAACAAAGCTTTAACATTTGTGTTTGTTCCATGTAAGTATGAACCAAGATACACTGAACACGAAAAGAAATCAGAGTTATGGTTATCAGATTGGCTCATGACAAATTTACACTGGGATGGATGCAGAATAAATGGTAAGTGGATAATACAATGAATGCACATGAATGATACAATATTATAACAGACATGAGTATAGTATTCTATTTCATACATGTCCTCAAACACCTGATTTAAATGAAGTTGAACAAATTTTCCAAGTTGCAATCACAAAGTATTTACAGTGCATTTACACTTGAAAGTTACATTAACTTAACAAAATGTATGTCACAGAGTACTTAGTTTGATAGTGTTCATTTCATTAGTCAGAGTGTCTTTGAGAACTCTGTACTGATGAGCTGTTTACCAAGAATGTCAGGTGTGGATTCAAGTGAGGCCCCCTAGGTTTGGTCAAATAATATACAAAATATACATTATCCAATCCACCTGTCATGGACATTTAAATTATTATTTTTTAAAAACAACAGGGTTTGTGCTCCCCCCCCCCCCCCCCCCCGTTAAAAAATCCTGATCCACGCCAGAATGTGTATTCATAATGAACATACTTAAACCTTCAGTAGTTCTAAATGGATACATCTTGGTTAGTGTATAAAAGATATAGTCAACATCAATAATGCATGAAGTATTATCTCATAAACATGAAAAAGAAGAATGAAATGTTTTATTTAATGACGCACTCAACACATTTTATTTACGGTTATATGGCATCAGATATATGGTTAAAAACCACACAGATATTGACAGAGGAAACCCGCTGTCGCCACTTCAAGGGCTACTCTTTTCGATTAACAGCAAGGGATCTTTTATATGCACCATCCCACAGACAGGGTAGTACATATCACGGCCTTTGATATACCAGTAATGGTGCGAAAATGATGAATGTTATCTCCTATTCTAATATTCTATTACAATATAGTTTCACAGTTAATAGGCTTCTCTTTTCCTCTGCAAGATGTTAATGCTCAAACAAATCAACTGCAATTTGTTATTAGTTACTGCTTAGGAAATCTATGAAGTGGGTGTTTTGGGTCCAATTCCAGCAGCAAATAAATATCCCGTGAGACATAGAATCACGTTTAATGGTTCAGGTAACACCTTTTGTGTAAAACAGAGCTGCAAGTAAATTAAGGAAATGGAGAACAGCATCTAACAAAAAGGCACTGAAACAAGTCGAGAACGACCAATCAGATTCAGGACTAGCTCTGCCATTTGCCAATTGTGAATTTTAAACTGGTGATTTTGATTTTAACAGGGCAAAATTACTACATGTCCATGATTGATATTTTGTTGCAAAAAATTCTGGATTTCTGCCATTTTTGAAGTTTAATAGATCATTTGGTAAAATGTTCTGCTCACCCAAAGCTAGCTCCGAGATTACATGTCAATAAAGTCTGTCATGAATGGTACTTTATCATCAAGAACCTTTTTGAATGGACTGTATTTCATTTTAAAAATCCTTGTTTCATTATTAATATTATACTTAGTTCTACAGGGCATAACATTTCATGAGAACCGTTGTTCTGTTCCCGTGTTGGTTATGCAACTTTAAAATCACGAGAACTGTCAATCATTGACGTTGTAAACAATTACATTATAAAATTAAAAGTACCTTATATCAGTAATGAAAGTGAAAGTCAGTTTATGTTTTTAAATAAATTTGAACTACCATTGTAGCACAGAACCGTAGTTCAAGTGTCTTAGGATTAGGTAATCGAACTCATCGGTTATGAGAACTATATTCACGTACCCGAACAATTGGTTACCCAAGTATAACTCGCGTGAACTGACTTCCGGTTACCTAAGATTTTAAAATATTATCCCCTGTTCTACATTTCACTTTAAAGTTATAAACATTCGCTACTGTCAATGTTTTAAGACATATTTATGTAACATCATGCACTGTGCAATAGTCTAGGATTTAAAACATAAATCTTCCAAGTGAATAAGATAGCCATACACCATGAGAACATTAACATGACTGAACAATACTAATAAAAGAAACACTGATACTGGTCTATCATGTATCAGTGTGTCTATGTAGGGGTTTTATAGTAAAAATATCCATTCCATAGTCACTAAAAGTAAGTTAAAGTTTATTTAGTTTAACAACACCACCAGAGCACATTGATTAATTAATCATATGCTACTGGATATCAAACATTTGGTAAGTCTGACATGTAGGATTCATCTGAGGAAACCCACTACATTTTTACTAATCAATCTTTTATATGCATTTTCCCACAGACAGGAAAGCACATACCACAGCCTTTGTCCAGTTGTGTTTGGGATCGATCCCCGTCGGTGGGCCCATTGGGCTATTTCTCGTTCCAGCCAATGCACCATGACTGGTATATCAAAGGCAGTGGTATGTGCTATCCTGTCTGGGGGAAAGTGCATATAAAAGATCCCTTGCTGCCTTAGAAAAAATGTAGCGGGTTTCCTCTGATGACTATATGTCAAAATTACCAAATGTTTGACATCCAATAGCTGATGATTAATGAATCAATGTGCTCTAGTGTTGTCGTTAAACAAACCAAACTTTACTTTGACCAGTTGTGGTGCACTGGTTGGAACGAGAAAAAAACCCAATCAGTTGAGGGGTCTATAGTCCCTAAATGGATAAATCTAGTATTTATAAAGAAATATACTGATGAAACACAAGTATGGGATTACTTACAGCATCTTACAAGTTAAAGTTAGTTTGTTTTCTTTAACAACACCACTATAGAGCACACTGATTAATTAATCAGCGGCTATTGGATGTCAAACATTTGGTAATTCTGACTCGTAGTCAACAGAGGCAACCCGCTACATTTTTTCTAATGCAGCAAGGGATCTTTTATATGCACTTTCCCATAGACTGGAAAACACATACCACAGCCTTTGTGCAGTTGTGGTGCACTGGTTGGAATGAGAAAAAAAACAATCAGCTGAATGGATCCACCGAGGTGTTTTGATCCTGCGATGCAAGCACCTCAAGCGAGCACTCAAAACTGAGCTAAATTCCGCCCACATCTTACAAGGTCACAGCTTTAATCTTACACGGTCAAAGCTTTAATGTGCACGTTCATAGCAAGCTATTATAGCGCACACGTCATGGGCGTCATGGCTGCAAGTTCTGACTCATGCCAGCTCTTCCATCCAGGACCAGAAAGGTCAAAGCTTAAGTGCCCTCAACTTTCAGTAGAGCAGCCTATATGCCCACGGTTGGTTAGATATCTGCATGAAACAGGATTTGTTATCATAAAGTGCTGTTCCATCTGGTGAATACTAATAGACTCTATCACCATTGTGAGGTATAGATAAGGCAATTCCAACTCAAGGGGAAACATATATATTTGTGTGGTCCAAGGTTTACTGAGGCCTTTTCAAAATCATTTTGCTTCACGGGTTGGAATTGCCTTATTTAAACCATACAATCATGTTTACTTGTTTTTCTTGGTCATTTAATTAGAGTATTAAAACATTTGTAAACTAAGGTTTGTTTATTCTAGAACCATTCATAAACCCTTCACCTAAAAATACTACATCTTGAGAAATAAGTAATTCAACAAATTAAAAAACCCGTAAGTTATGACGTCAGTCATCATAAAACATGAGTTATGATATCATCTGCCCATCAACCCGTATTTAGAAATCTTCCACAAATACCATTATTACTTAAAAACAGTTTGTGATGGGTTACAATGAAAAAATGGCAACCAAAAAAGTGTTTCCCACAAAAAATTTAATACTGGATTTGTTCTTTTGTTGTTGTTTTTTTTTTGTTTTGGGGGGGGTTTTGGGGGGGGGGGGGGGGGGGGGGTTGGAGGGATAACGATACAACTTGACAACTTTGATTTATTAATCATCAGCTATTGGATGTCAAACATTTGGTAATTTTGACATCTGCAGCATTTTTTAAATTAGTAACAATGGATCTTTTATATGCACCATCCCACAGACAGGATAGCACATGTCATGGACTTTGATATACCAGTCGTGGAGCACTGGCTAGAAGAAATAATCCAATGGGCCCACCAACGGGATCTATCCTAAACCAACCATGCATCAAGCGAGCACTTTACCACTGGGTTACATCCCGCCCTTTGAAATACTGAGATAATGATGCATGGATAATGTGAGAAGAAACCTGTTGCCACCGCACAATGGGTTACTCCTTCTGATTAGCAGGATTAGACAGGATAATACATACGATGGCCTTTGATATATCACTGGCTGGAACAAGATATAGCCTAATGAACCCACAGACGGCAATCAGTTTTAGACTAACTGCAAATCAGGCAAACACTTCATTACTGGGCTACGTCCTGTCCCACAAATTACACAGAGCAAGTACTAGTGATGGGTATTGCCACAAATTACACAGAGCAAGTACTAGTGATGGGTATTGCCAAAATTTTCATATTGTGACCTACTGCTATACAGGAACCTGAACTGCATTACATACCACGATATATTGCAAAGACCAATTCTCAATTATTGTAATTTATAAAGTAGTTTAATTTCATGTACATTTTGTATATCTTTATAAAATGATAAGTGGTCTGTCAAGAATCGTTCCAAACAAGTGAAGCTATCGTTTCTTTGCTTAAACTGGTAGTTTTTGTCTGAAAATATAAAACATCTGACTAACACACATACAAAATAAATAAGCGCAAAATACTGGTACACTAGGAAAATATTGCTGTACATATTGTTAAAATTTTATATCGCAGTATATCAGTTATATCGTGCATCTCTAGCAAGCACTCTATTAAATTTTTGAAACTGCTATTATCAGTTAAATAAATAAGTTATTGCTGCATGTTTCCAGATTCTCAATCTTGGATCTTTAATTATTTACAAGGAATGTTTCTTTATCTTGTACATATTAAATGATTTCCTCAGTCAATCATTCATACTATTTTTAGGGTTGTTTTATACAGGCATCGGAAGATGACAGCAACTTGGGGACGGGCAGTTATACATTAATTTGATTTTCAACTGGGAATGCTTTATTTTGAAAGTTAGAGGATTTGTGTGTCTCACCCTTTCCCCCCACTTTTGAAACCTATGGGAATTAAATGTTTAAACTGGTTTAGTGTAAACATACAAACACAGGGGTGGATAGGGTGTAATGTTTAAAAAGAACACCTACTGTACTCAGGATGGGGTGCAATATTTTAAAAGGGCACCTATACTTTTCGATAATATATTAAGTACATTATATTATAGGTAATACTACCTATACACAAACACTAAATAACTTCATTGTATTCTCTACTACATTCTAGATATTTTATGGAACTTTGAAATTCTGGGATGTAGCACCCTAGTCGACCCTAGGATATTCACCTGTGAACACACACAGTGACACATACAAACACACACACACACACACAGTGACACACACACACACAGTGACACACACACACACAGTGACACACACACACCGACACACACACACAGTGACACACACACACCGACACACACACACAGAGTGACACACACACGTTGTTTTGTTATGTCAAATTCATGATTACAAGTAATTTACATGTAGTTGTTGATTTTTTTTTTTAATTAATTATTTTTTTATGGGGTTTTTTTTTTAGCATGCACTGATAAGAACATCCACAGATGAACTACATGTCTGACCCACGTTTCACTGATCTAGGATTTACAGTTTGTAAGATGTGGTGCTACATGCAAAAACTTAACACAGAACTAAATACAATACTGGTATAGTTAGCATTATCCGACAAAAAAAATAGCACTTAGTCGTATGTTAGTGTGTGTTAGTTGTCTGTAATTTTACCCATAATTTTTTTTTTAAATAATAAAAAGAGAAAAACAAATTAAGTGTGAAAAACTATTTTATGTTGGTTAGCACTAAACAAAAAACACCAAAAAACAACACCACCATTTTAGTTGAAAGTTTTGTTTTGTTTTATTTCCCGACACCACTAGAGCACATTGATTTATTAATAATCAGCTACTGAATCTCAAACAATGTTGTAATTTTGACATGTAGTCTTAAGACAGGAAACCTGCTACATTTTTCCATTAGTACCAAGGCAGGGTTGAAAATTAGCACTCGCACGGTTGCGACCGTTATTGGCTAAGGGCGACTAAGAATTTTACAAAGGTAGTCCATTGGGTGACCATCGATTTTAGTGTCTGGCGAGTATGGTACTAGTTAAAAAAGAAACAACTGAAACTGAATCGAATGTGACAAAATACGCCACATCTATGTTGGTGCAAACTATAGATCTGGCAGCAGAAGACCTAGAACATATTCTATATTTTGACAGCGCCAACACAAAGAATAAAGATAAAATTCATATTAAAACATATTAATTTATTAAGTTTTAAACACATACCGTCTCAAATAACATTTTATTGGGGGTAAAAGTACAGTGTAAATTTAAACAAAAATTCTTTATAAATTACCATCAAACTGCATGGGTTAACTCTTTTTTTTGTGATTCAAGTTTTACGGCAATTGATCGAACATCCAAGGCAATCTGAATGACACAACCATAATACATGATCAGGGCCGTATTTCTGCATAAAGCAGAGTGTAATAGGCATTTGGCAAAACAGTGGATGCTTCCATGGATCTCTGTCTAGAACAGCCACTCCCGAAGAAATCATTTGCTGGGAATTTCACTCCTCTTGTATCACCACAAAGTTTATTCCATCCATCTTGCATCGCTACAAAGAGGACTGCCACTCTGACTAGTTTACTAAAGCACCGGCAGTTCTACATTTAGTCTGTTTCTACTGCATTATCTTTTACCCTGTATTGAAAATGAGATTGAAAGGGACATTCCTGTGTTTGCTGCATTGTAAGATTTTTCCGAAAAATAAAATATTTCTATGATTAAACTTACATATTAAATATATTTTCTTGTTTAGAATACTAGTATCAGTGTCTGTATATTTAATGTGTTTCTGGTCGTTTTAATATTTGTAAGAAGCCCATCTTGGATTTTGTCTTCAAATAATTTCATACGTACGAAAAAATATATTTTAGGAAATAAAATGATGTTTCACCTAGTACAAATAGCAGAACGATCAGAAGCATGTTTAATATACAGCCACTAATATTTTATGCAGAAAAATATTTTTTTCTCTTTTAGTCGGTAACATCTTAAACATTGCAGTTTGTTTTGTTTTACGACACCTCTAGAGAACATCGATTTTTTAATGATCGGCTATTGGATGTCAAACAAACCACGGCCTTTCATATGCCAGTCATGATGCGACTTTATTAAGCAATGACTACACTATTTAAGTCATTATAAATAATCAGCAATGTTTCAATGCAGATTATTATGTGCAAGTTATACAAATAATTATGTATGTGTGATGTCCAATATAATTAATAATGTGTGTGTGATATGTAATACAATTATCAATGTGACGTCTAAGACAATTAACAATGCGTATGATTTCTAATACTGTAAAGTACTCTTATAACAAACTGCAAGGGACCAACCATGATAGTTAGTTCATTATAGCAGTAGTTTGTTGCATAAGTTGGTTATTAATATATAGGGAGATAAAAACGTCACTTTACAATCAGTTCATTCTATGAAGCAGTTTGTTATAAATGTACTTTACTGTACATTCAATTATATATTTGTGTGTGATATCTAATACAAGTAATTATGTGTGTATGATGTGTAATTAATACTATCAATTATATATGTGTGTGATGTCTAATAGTAATACAATTAATTATATGTGTATGATGTTTAGGACGGGACATTGTTATGTCAAGGCCATCAGTCTACAGGCTGTTAGGTACTGGGTTCGGATCCCAGCTGAGGCATGGGATTTTTAATCCAGATACTGACTCCAAACCCTGAGTGAGTGCTCCGCAAGGCTCAATGGGTAGGTGTAAACCACTTGCACCGACCAGTGATCCATAACTGGTTCAACAAAGGCCATGGTTTGTGCTATCCTGCCTGTGGGAAGCGCAAATAAAAGATCCCTTACTGCTAATCGGAAAGAGTAGCACATGTAGTGGCGACAGCGGGTTTCCTCTCAAAATCTGTGTGGTTCTTAACCATATGTCTGACGCCATATAGCCATAAATAAAATGTGTTGAGTGCGTCATTAAATAAAACATTTCTTTTTTTTTTTTGTTATGTCAAGTCAAGATTATTAAGATTTTCACATCACCAAGGTCAGTCAAGTAATTTTTATTTTAAAGATTATGCAAAACAATAATCAACTTACCACAAGACAAATTCCATGGCATCTTTAAAATCCTACAAAACAAATACATGCACTGCATTTATCCACACATACACAGAAGTAGCTGAAAATTTACATACCGTACATTAAGAATAAATCAACAATTAAGAAGTATGTCGAGCTGGGTGGTATATCATATATACTGTTCGGTATCGGTATTCTGTCAATACCAATTTACCGTACCTAGCAAATATCAAAATACTGACAATTTCAGTGTTGAAAAATGTTTCCCGCCATTTAGTAAAGCACTAACAAGATATCCGAAGAACGCAAAATAGCTGAAAAGAACAGAAAAATTTATGGAATTTAATTTTATTTAGATGAAATTAGCAGGCGAGACTTAACTTGGGTATGTATTTAAAGCCAAGTATACCAACAATACCGCTCGATATCGGTATTGTGTCAATACCAAATACCATACTGAATACGAAGTAAATCACACAAAATATACTGATACCAATCCTGAAATTTCAATACCACCCAGCTCTAGAAGTATGTAAAATATTTAAACAAACTGACATTCAAAAGTATCAAAATAATAATGTATTTGTACAACAATTTCTTTATTTCCTATCATTTAAAGTTAGTTTGTTTTTGTTTAACGACACCACTAGAGCACATTAATTTATTAATCATCTGCTCTTGGATGTCAAACATTTGGTAATTTTTACATATACGGGAAAAATATTCTTATAACGAACTGCAAGGGACTATGATAATTAGTTCGTTATAGTGGTAGTTCGTTGTACACATTTGAAGAAGTTGGTAGTTTTTATTTCCAAAGTCGGCCATATTGGATTTTTCTGATTTAAAACACCTTACATATAGCATACACAAATTGTAACACAATTTATTGTCAACAATAAACATAAAGAATACATAATAGAACTTCAAATCAAAAGTTCATTTAATCATATTTTTTTTTTTTTTATTGTAATTTGTTTTTATCTGCTTATTTAGCAGTGGCCTCGTGACTTGCAAAACTGCCGCAATGTCTTTCATTATGGTAATTTCACTTGACAATACTTTGTCGGCTCCTTAGCAAATATAATCCCTTAATTGTTCAGATGATAACATATGAAACTGGGGTTGGCAGTTTATTCTATATTTTTTAAAGTGTAGCTAATAATAGTGCTCATGTTGTCATCAACGTCATTTGGACTTTGTTGATTGTCACAAGAAATGGTACTTCTAAACCTTTGTAACCTTTGCAAAACATTTGACAATATATGATGAGGTCACGATAAGCCATGCTAATTGCCGTTAAGTTGGAAATTGGTATTATTCTTTTTTGTTGCATGCTTTAATAATGTCACTTGTCATCTCGGCCTGTATTGTGCAGTGAAAACATTCTGTCAATTGTTCCATAACTTTATCCCTTGACACCACTCTACTGAGTAAAAACAAGCATTCTTCAATCTGTTTTGTGTCGTCGTATTTGCTGCACTGCATTTTTGCTTTTAGTAACATGTTATTTATGTTCGGTTTGTTGTATACACACTAATTTAAAATGAAATTCACAATTTGGGACAAAATATTTGGTTTGTTTTAAAAGTTAATTTGTTATACATATACTAAAAGGCAAAAGTTATTGTGACACACAAAAGACAACTTTAGATAATTGATGATAAGTTTTTACTGCCATGTATGAAATGTTATAACATGGAAAGAGAAATGTCAGAAGGTTGGAAATGAGCAATAGTCCATGAAAAGGGCGCACCTGCCATATGCAAATGAGCCACATCATTAGAGGGGGTCCAGAGTGAAGTTCACACAGTCAGTAGCAAGCGTGTCACCTTGAGCATTGATACAGGCCTGGCACCGTCGTCTCATTGAGGCCAATAAACCCTAGAGAAAGGGATGGTACGGGCTGTGAGGATTGCTGGATGGAATCTGTTTCAGATCCATGTGTCTTGCCGAGGGGTTGTCACAGGTGGTCGGCTGCTACGGGGACGGTCCCTGACCTGGATGTTTTGTTGATATTGTTGCCGTAAGTGCCATATGGTGTTTCTGTGGACGCTGAATTGACGTGTGACGTCACGCTTGCGAGGTCCCTGATTCAAGCATCCCTATGACTCCCTATCTGTCATTTTCACAGAGGTGTGGCATGATGAAATTGCATCAAACAGTTCACTAATGGTGTTTTTCTGACTTCTGGACTTCTGAAGGCTGCACAGAGTGGCAGTGATTTACGATTGAATGTCTGGCTTTTTATGGTAAACACTTGACAGCATTTCTCCTGAATATTCCATGTTTCTTTCACAAAGCATGCAATCACTGCAACAACTGCTTGGTTGCATTTCTTTGAGCTGTTTCATGCACATTTTCTCTGGTTTACATCCATAAATCCATTCACAAATTTATTATTCCAAATAATCCATGTCACAATAACTTTTGCCTTTGAGTATAGTTCATTCTGTACATTAAAATTCATTAATAATATATAGCATGCAAAAACAGGACTTTTCTATCAGTTTGTTGCATGCAGTAGTTTGTTGTAAGCAGGGTTAGATCTTCACCATTTTTTCAGGGTGTTAACAGGACTACCTGGCTTTCATTTCAGATAGCCCCTTGAAGTTTCAGGCGGTCCATATTTTGTAATAATTTAAGTTAAAATAACGCTACAGTTTGTTATTTTGACATAACATTGATTGAATGATTGATGAATTATAACAGATATCAGTCCAAGCACAGATTGGGAATTAAACTAAAATGATTAGTACGCCTATTACATTGCTCAGTGGCCCTGATATTATTAGATTATTAGGGACGTTTCTTCTCCTCAAATCAGATGTCTTTTTTTTTTACACACCTAGATCTGCACTTGTATATATATTTGATATAAAATCTTTACAAGCCCCCCACCTCCAACCCCCACCGGCCCTGTAAATTACTTACCATTACGTTATTGCAAAAGAGTGAATAACAGTTGAAAATGTGCGAGGAATCCCATTATGTTCCAAATTCAAGATGATTGTATTTTGGCAGAAGACTGCATCGACTACAAAATGTGTAACTCGCGAATGCTCAGTTTAGTCAGGATGTGGTAACAGTTAAAAAATTTAAAAATGCATCGCATACTGTAAATGAATGTGATATGATGGGGGACCAGTCAAGTTAAATGCGATACAAATGTTTTCTGAACAAACCTCTGTTTCTGCTGTTTGAAACAGGTCAGAATAGATTCACAAAACGTTTCATTTGTGCTAAATAAATTTTAAAATTCCAGGTGGTACAACGGACTACATGTTTGCAGCTTCTGGTAGTCCTGTTAATTTTCAGGTAGTCTCAGACTACCGGACTACCGTTAAGATCTAACCCTGGTAAGTGTGTTCATTCTTAGTGTGCTTTACTGTAGTCTTAGAAAGAAACCTGCTACATTTATCCACTAGTAGCAACAGATCTTTTATATGCACTGGCTGGAATGAGAAATTTCCCAATGGGCTCACCAAGTGCATCAAGCGAGTGCTTTACCACTGAGCTCCTTATTTCCTATAGATACATGTTACTAGGTCATTTGAAAAAAGGTGCCTGCCAGTTTGGCTACCATAATTAAAATTTGAATCTAGTTACAAATTTTCTTACCAAACTTCCTAAATCTAAAAAAAAAATATACTTCAGCTTAAACCCTACTTTAGTTACAATGTATATATATAATAATAAGCTAAACAAAGAATAAAAAATGTATAAATGCAGAAAAGTATCAAGATGTTTCAAATGTCACACTACCAACTGTCCAAATATCAGCCCTATAGGAACAGTATCTGAAGTGGGGGTCACAATCTTTAGTTGGGGGAATGGACAAAAGCCAGATATTTATCTTTATTTATATAGAGTAGGATAAAAAAAAACACACAAAAAAACCTTTAACCAGTTTCTATTGACATGAACACCACAACACAACTGTTTAAACGTTTAGGCCAGGGGAAAAAAGTTGTTTCCTATTACATGCTGGGAAAATATAGGTAGGTAGATAGGTAGGAAGAACATTTTATTTTGGAAAATAATTTTATTTATGGATATTAAATAGAGGTGTTGACTACCAACATAATCTCTGCATGTATAGAAATACATTATGCAAACCAACAATACCATTCATCATTGTCCTTTGAATCTGACTAGACAATCACAATGAAAAACAATTTTATCCGTGGTGTGGTGGTTATGCTATGGGCTTTAATAAGGCTGGTAGGTACTAGGTTCAAATTTCACATATTGGAAATGGGATTTTTAATCACAAAGCTAGTGTTTCAGAAACTGAAACTGAAAAAGACCAAACGGGCATGTGTGGGAAGATTATTTGCCATATGTCTTAACGCAGTTAGAAACTAACACACTTTCCTGTTTACCAGATGGTGTTACACCTTTTTTTTTACTTGAATGGATTAGTTTTATGTCCATGTTGCAGATTTTTTCCATTAACTCGTTGGAATATGTACCATAACTGAAGTAAGTATCGTATTCATGTTTTTGTCGTTAGCCGAATGCAGTTTGGGATGTTGATGGTATACAGTGCTTTCCGGTGTATCAGCGCACCTAAGCATTCAAAGACCATTTTCTATGTGAACATTGTGAAATACTTAATAAAATATGTCTCTTACCAATGAAGCAGTGCATAATCTGAGATACACTATAAATTGTTTTATGTCTGTAGTAAATAAACATTTTAAAATTTTCCATAAATGTAGACACCCCCTTTGTATCCAAAACGATTTGAATGTCCGGTGATTCGGCGCAGTATATGTGGGTTGGTGACCTCTCTATTTATAAACCGCCTATGACCTCACTTTGAAGCCCATAAATGCTACACTATTGTCCCAGGATTATTTTAGTAGGCTACTTTTTTGTCTTGTTAAAAAATATTACTATAAAAATGAACAATCGCACATGACCCATCTTGTGATCAGTTTCGGAATCATTTTCTTGAGTGGCACAGTACTACAGATGCATACATGTTCATTGCCATGCATGGCTAAGATGCCTACATGGATTCTTTTCTTGGGTAGATAGTGCACACATGTGGATCTTATTTCGCTTTTATTATTATTTGTTTTTTGGTAACAATGTGACAATTGTGAACTGGAATGACTGTCAATTAAGGTGTAAAACTTTTGTTTTGTTTGCATTTGTCTGGGTTTTCCGTTTGAGTTTAAATAAAAATAACCAAAAAAAAATTGTTACTGTAATTTTTAAAATGCGGGAAAGATGTTTTTAGACTGGTTTTAACATTCTTAATATCAATAAGGCTGACCTACTTCACGTTTATATACACGAAAGCAGGTGAATGATTTATTTTGAAATTATATATAATTATTGATAGTTCTATAAAAAAAACATTAATTGTACCCTTAACAATAAATATGTTGATACTTGATTAAACATTGAAAATGGAATTGAACTTTAATTCGTTAAAAACACCGAGAACATAACAACTTCCTAAACATACTTGAGCAAAATACCAAGTGCGCCGAATCACCGGATGTGCCGATACACGGTTGTATGATGCCATGGCATGTGTTATCCTGTATGTTGGATATAAGTTATCTTGCTACTAATGGAAAAAAGAGAGCTGTTTTCCTCTCAGAATTACCAAATGTTTGACATCCAATAGCCAATGATTAATAAATCAATTTGCTCTAGTTATGACGTTAAAAAAAGTAAACTGTTGATCAGTCTCTAACACTAAACTTGGGAAACTTGCATCCAAACATCGCGACGTGTGTACCAAGTCAGACTTTTAATGTCGATACTGCAGTTACGGTGTCGCTGTTTTCGTTTCATTCAACACAACGCTGCCAGACTCAGTCAGTTATCTGATCACACACTTCGAGACAAAGTTCTACGATAAATATGTCAACTCAGTTTAATTTATATATTAAAATTTGTAATTTTACTATAAGACGTTACTTGAACTTGCTACTAGTAACAAAGATCAGTCAAAAAAATAATTACAATACCTCATCCTCGTTGTCACTTGACGCACCTGGTTTTGTTTCGCTTTCAACCGTAGCCATGGTTGGTTGGTAGACTAGAATATATTCCTCAGTCTTTTTCGGAGCACCGCCAAAAATTGGTCAAATAGATTAGACTGTTTGTCTAAAGGACGACGGAATATTAATGGTCAGAAACTATGATAGACCTAGCTCTTGGCTACATTAAAAATTAAATCAGATGCTTAAGGCTTTCAGAAGTTCCAACCTATTTGTTCACACAATTCTGTGAGAAGGAGATTGATAGCAGGCAATAACTGGAAAGCAATTTATGTAGATATGAATATATACATTACAATATTCTTTGGATGAGGATGTTGTCAAAAAGAGTATGTGTAGTAAAAGTAGAACAGACCGATTTAGGTGTATACTATTGACCTTGCACATGTGACTGTTGTAAAAATATTATTCTTCTTCCCAATTCATTAACATTTTTAATAGAATGAAGTTGCTTTATTCTAAATTGAAGATAAAAATTGCACAAACCAGTAAATTGCTTTTATAACCCAGAGTATACAAGCCCTATCCCCCAACTCCTAATATTGATTTTTTTTTTCCACTAAAAATAAATTAGTTTCATTTGCTGACCAATAAAAACAATGTGACATGCCTGCCAGGAGTTTGATAGTGAAGCACACACATTTAATGAATGTAAACCTTGGCTTCTTCAAAAGCTGAAGAAGACTTTCCTACCACGGCCAGAATTTAAACCAATTATGTGATTTACCAGTGATAGAAGGTCAGTTATTTAAAACAATGGAAATGATGTAAGGTACTAGCATGCATGTTTGATGATCTTATATGAATCCTTAAGAAAGATACAGCACAAGCAAGGATTTCCATCTGCAATAAGTAGTGACCTAATAATGATGACACTGCCAACTCAAGTTGTATTTCAAAGGTTTGATGATCCTAAGGAAGATATGGCTCAGACAATAGTTTCCTTCAATTAATGTGCAGGAAAGTATGTCATAGTGAAACTATATGAATTGTTAAAGGTATGCCTAAGACAAGAAAATACAATGCTATATGTATACCATGACCCTTCAAAGACAAGCATATAAAACAATCACATTAGTTTCAGTCTTTGCACACAGTAGAATATAACATTCTCAAGTGTGCTTGGTATAACTGGTCTTTGTAAGTTGTGGATCTGCAAGCATGCATATATGTTAACCCCCTTCTCAAAATCCTAATCTGCCCGTTTTGCCATACAAATTCATCCCACTCTTATTTGCACCATAAAGAGAAATTTGAAACACCAGTGTAATTTTTCCATCTAATGGAACATGTATCTTTACTAATTTGCACATGCAACATGTGTAACCTAAATATGGACTTCAAATACTGCAACATATACTCTGTCAAAAAAGAAACGCATAGGTGATAGGGAAAGAAGAAGTGTTTGATTTTACAAAATATAGTTTTTTTTGTACAATGTTGCTGAATGACTATGCTAATGTTCCTGGAATGGGACAGCATGCCCAAATGCACCCTAAAACAACTTTAACACGTTGTGCGATAATTGCAGGAAATTGGCATGAAATGGTCAGATTTTGGCAAATGCACATGAAACTCGGAAAAAAGATTGGGGTAGTGATGGGTATTTAAAGCTGCAATGCTCGCAATGATGCTTCATTTCCATTTCGATGTAGACGAGTTACAAGATGCCAAGACTAAGCCTGCCGAATCGAAACATTGCAATTAGCCACCTCCAGTTAAGTGAATCGCAGTCAGCAGTCACACACCACCTGAACGTCCATCAGAGCACCATTTCACGTCTCTGGGACAGGTACTAGCAGTTTCAATCAACTGAAGACCAGCCCATAAGTGGAAGACCTCATATAACAACTGCAGCATAAGATCGCTATATCCGGGTTCTGCACTTCCGTCACTGAACTGCCACAGCAACGAACACGGCTGGACGTATACCTGGTTTGAAAAGGATGTCTGCACAAACCATTTGGAACGGACTTCGAGAAGCTGGTTTACGGGCTAGGAGACCATATGTTGGCAGCGATTGCTGCTGCTGGTGGCCACACAAGGTACTGATTTCAGCACCCTCGTGCGACGCTGTTTGGTGACAAAAATGCCTCCGCTGCCATCAGTCCATAGCAAGAACATTGTCACACACACGTCAAATTTGACTGCAATACGATCATAAATAACAAAATTATGCCACTTTGTATTAAAGAGATAATTCCATGAATATTTCGCCTATGCGTTTCTTTTTTGACAGAGTATATTTTGGTACCATGTATTAATAGACACATAAGCTTTGTAAATATTTTTAATCTCCATAATCTTATTAGTATAAATGTAATGTTCAGATTCTGCCTATTGCTGTTACATTTCCCAACCTGGACATTCCAACTCGCCCACCAGATTCAAGAAATGCTTTGTAAATACAATAATCTCTTGCAAGGAATAGACAGGGAATTAGTAAGATAATATTCAAGATAAAACAAAGACACAACACAAAGTTTACATATAAGCAACACAAAAATACTTCGTTTATTAATATCACATTTCAGTCATTATTATTTCAACTGTAACAGTTACAAATAGGAATGATTCATTAACAAGAGCTAAAATGCACAATTTTCCCAGGACAAGCACAATGTAGCATTAAGAATTTTCTCACAGTACAATGCATGGAATTTTTTTTTAAATGAAATAAATGGTCAGAGATTTATTTTGAAGCTGTTGACAGAGATGAGTGGTGGAAAACAGGAAACAATTCTAAAACTGGAATTGTTAGATCTAAGAAATGTTGTTTTTATTACGACTGTCGATGTAATATGACATGCATGCAAATAGAATTCAAGATACATTATTTACATGGTCTAATTTTTTTTACAGTACTACATATATATTGAGATTATTGAAAGAAAGAAAGAAATGTTTTATTTAACGATGCACTCAACACATTTTATTTATGGTTATATGGCGTCAGACATATGGTTAAGGACCACACAGATTTTGAGAGGAAACCCGCTATCGCCACTGTATGGGTTACTCTTCCGATTAGCAGCAAGGGATCTTTTATTTGCACTTCCCACAGGCAGATTAGCACAAAGTATGGCCTTTGTTGAACCAGTTATGGATCACTGGTCGGTTTAAGTGGTTTAAACCTACTGATTGAGCCTTGTGGAATACTCACTCAGGGTTTGGAGTCGGCATCAGGATTAAAAATCCCATGCCTCGACTGGGATCCGAACCCAGTACCTACCAGCCTGTAGACCGATGGCCTACCATGATGCCACCGAGGCTGGTTTGAGATTATTGTTACATGAATCGGTATTATACAAAATTTATAAAGCAATACTTCCACCGGACTCATAAATTTTGTATGACAAGACATGCCGCTAGTGAATTATTCATTATTTATTCTCACAAGTTAAATGAAACATTTAAGCAGTGATGTAACATATATACAGTACTGTACAGTCATTTAATAAACAAATCATTGGCAAACTAAACAGTTTCCATTATTCTACAAAATAAAATAAATAATACAGATAATAGAATAATACTCTTTTTTTTCATTATTTTCATTTTCACACAAAACCAATTAACAAAATAATTAAGCTACCAGTGTAAGATAAACTGTCACCATCTTGTGTCTAAAGTTTAATGTCTTTATTATACAGGGTTTAATATATGCTTGGACCTTTGGTGTCACTGGAAGGGAATATAAAGCATGCAACATGTTTCTGGACTGGCATTTGAGTGAAATAAATTTTGAAGAATTGAATTTGAATTTGTATTGTGGTATATTAGTTACACTGTCATTCAATGTGTGTGTCTGGGGGGAGGGGGTAGTGGAACTAGGATCAATCCCAGTTAATGTGCCCATTGGGCTATTTGTCGTTCCAGCCAGTGCTCCACAAATGGTACAACAAAGGCCATGTATATGCCATCTGTATATAGAAAATCACTTGCTGCTAATCGACGAGTAGCTCTTTCATTACTTAACCAATATGTCCAAACACTATTTAACAAAAACAAAAATTTGTTTTTGTTTGTTTTTCTCATCCCAGCCATAGTACCACAACTGGTCAAAGGCCATTTTATGTGCTTTCCTGTCTGTGGCAAAGTACATATAAAAGATCCCTTGCTGTATTAGGAAAAATGTAGCAGGTTTCCTCTGATGGCTATGTGTCAGAATGACCAAAAGTTTCACATTCAAAAGACAATGATTAATTAATCAATGTGCTCTAGTGGTGTTGTTAAAAAAAAAAAATTCATTAACTAAAACATATCTTTGTTTCTCTTTTCTTCTGGTGTTCATTTGGTATTTTTAAACACTTCATTTTTCACTTTCATTTTACTTCTTATCTTGTGTATTTCAATATATTTTCATATTTAAACCAAAAGGATTAATTTTGATATTTGTTTGTATTAAAGTTTATGTTATTAGAAATGTATTATAACACACATCAAATAACAGTTCCATGATGCTAACTTTAAATCCCCAAAAGATTGGTAAAATCTGTGAATATCAAAACGGAATTTAAATGACCAAAATTATGGGATAATAAAATAATTATAAATGCTTTGGGTTATATAGTTATATAGTACTATAATAAAAATCTGCCATCTAATAGCAATATTATATCACCTTTTAACTGTTATGAGAAAAAGGAAAAATAGTTATGGATTGGCTGATTGCAAAAATAAGATAATTCCATAAACACTAATCACACTTGTTTTAATTTACGAATATCTTTTATTTATGACTTAATACTGGAGGTGCTGAAATTTGGCTTTGTGATGATGAAAATTCCATTTGCTATAATTACTATTAAATCTAGCTTAACCATGTAACTGGAAAAATTATATTATTTCAAGCTTTAGTAAAACACGAGTTACAATGTTTGTCCATTGGACAGCACAAATATTCTGAATGTTTTTCCAACACTTCACAAACTTTGCACTACAGACTTTGCACTGCAGACATGTCAAGAATGACCACAGGCACCTGAATAAAACAAATAAAACAAAGAGGCCTACTGGAGAGCTCCACTATTTCATTTTCAATTTTTTCAACAGTAAATGATAATTCATAGACTTTTAAATTTTCAATGTTTAAAATTCAGTAAAAAAAAATTCTATAATTTTAAGCTTCCAGAATATCTTATCATTAGTTTGTGGAGATTACCAAGAGAATCATAGTACCAAGTAGAAGTTTCAGAACTATCCAATCAAAACTCTAGAGAATGTTTTTTTGTTTGTTTTTTATTTAATTAAAATTCAAAATTTCAAAAAACTCTTGTTAGTTTGTGAAGAATCATTGATAGTGATTAGATAGTTCACTATCTAATCAAAACTCAAGGAGAAGACACTTTAAAATTGTCAATGTTTTCTATTTAAAATTTTAAAATTTAATAAAAATTCTAAATTTCTGAAATATCTCTGTTTGTGGAGACTGCCCTAAAGGATCACAGTACCAAGATTCAGAAAAATCTAATTAAAACATCAGGAGAAGGTAGATTTTAAAACATTAATAAAAATTTAAATGCTATAAATTTCAAAAATGTCTCTCTATTAGTTGTGGAGACTGCCCCAAAGGATCATTGTACCAAGTTTCAGATCAATTCAATATAAACTAATTTAAGGTAGACTTCACAGAAACAGTCGACATATAGGCACTGGACAAATCAGTATTCGAAAATCTCTGCTGACAAATGTCACAGCTGTGCTAATAATAAAATAAAGTTATCCATTTAACAACATAATTTTTAATATATCAATTTATTCTACATAAATAGTCTGTTTACCTATAGTGTTTTAGGGTATATTAGCGAAACCACAATATTAAAATAAATGCATATTATTTTTATTTTTTTAATTCAGGTACGTGTGGATAACATACAAAAGACAAACACACAAGTTTTACAGAGAAAGGCTAGCAAACCACAAAAACATGAAACACGGTTAATGTTGTGATGGTATGCTTGCCTACGTGTGTGGCATTAAAACATGTCATAAATTTCCAAACAATATGCTTGCAATATTCACAACAGGCAGGTGCACTAATATACGTATGTACATGTGTTAAATATATACAGCCATATATACACCGATACTACAAGTGAAAACTTCTGTTCCCATAAAGTATATTTTTTTCAATCATTCTGGATACGTTTATCAGGTGATATCTGTCATCACAACTTGCATACAAATCTTGAAATGATCTAAATATTTTCTTAAAACTATGGAGTAATGTGGGGTGGATTGGATGACAATTCATGTTATTGACTCATAAAATGTAGAAACCCACCAATGAACAAATATAATTAGATTGTAGGATGTGTTTAACATTAAACTTTGGATGTGAAATTAGTTAAATGTCAATTAAAAAACAATGGACTTATACTTCATAAACAAATGCTGCACTTCAGCCAATGATTCTCCACATAAGCACTATAAACTATAATACCACAGTAATGTATTCTGATGGAATACAACAACAAAGATTATCAAATACTAAATAGGCAGTCTTATACTTTTAGCATTTGTAACAAGCTTAATGCCAGCCATTCCTTGCTGCAAATTTACAGGCCAAAATTGTACAGGCAAGGGCTGAAATGATTGTCACTGGGCTTTAGTTTTGAGAAAATTCTTTGTTATTTTATCTAAATTCATCATTTAAAAGATTTTAAATAATATTTATGAGAAAGATGAAGAATGCACTCAGATTTGTGTATTAGTAAAGAATAACAGACTTGCCAACAAAAGCTCACAGATCATGGATTATTTTTACGAATCTACACTTCTTTGTACATTTTACACCACTTTTTTTACAATATGAATTCATTGTTGTAACATGGATGCAGGGGTGAGTGGATGGGTTAGAGATTGTAACCCCAACATTATTTTTTTACTTCATTATACAACTGGAATTCGGTAATTCAAACACATATTGCACATGACATATAACAGATAATAATGCTTGAGAAAACAGTTAAAATCACTGGCAAAGTATATTTGCGTTATAAGACTTAAGATATAATGCCACCAACGTTTACCATCACAAGTCACTTTTGTACCGTGCCTCACCATACAGATCAGCCAAATGTATGCTAATAACATACATAATTCAAAGGCACTTCTCCGAAACAATGTCATGTCTCTTTCACACCAACAGCAATGATTGTAAGCGATGACTAGTTGTTTTTCAGGCTGTACTGAATTAAAACGGGTTGTACTGAAGTAAATGAAGCCAGCACTGAACAACCTGTACTATGTGACGGCGACAACCGGCGACACATTCTCTGTAAAGTATTCAGGTTTCATTTCATCTTCGATCATCTTTGCCACCTTCTCTCTGTCCAGCTGAAAACAAAATTAAAACATTTAGTTTTAGATTGTATTTGGTGGCTAACAGTTTCTCATATCAAGTCGAACCTGAATGTCTTTAGAGACCACCTTACTATTCTCCTAGTCTACATTAAGTAGACATCTTAATTAATGTTATCTGTGGCTATTTAATATATAGTTTTCTTACAAACTAATATTTATAAAAGCATTTATACAAATGTGATGGGGGGACATACACAGATACCATCAATATCCACAGTATAACATGCATTCGGAGAGTAATGTTAAAGCAATACATGTTTCACTAATGTACCCAACAAATTTTCACATCTACTTTTAAGGGCCATAATTTTGTCCAGAAAATGGGCTTCTCCCCATGGAAGTCAAAGATCATATCTAACTATAAGATAAAGCTACACACAAAATTTCAGCTCAATAACTTGAGGCATTACCAAAACCCCCAGGAAAACTATGTTGGACAGACAGACAGACAGACAGATAAGACTGATAAAACCTTTAGTCCACTCCAGTTGGAATAAAATCCAATAAACTACATTTTCCTTTACCTAGAATACCAAATCAATGTAATGAACAAAAACATAATATTATGCACCTCATTAATAAACCCATAATGCACCAGCTCCTCAGCTAGAGCAGAGGAGTTGTCCTCCTTTGATATTTCACACTGCAGCTGTCGGTTCATCTTGTCGTCCATTCGCAGCATTATCGTCATCTGTATGTTTTCTCCTTCCTCCTCGGGCTTCTTGATACAACAAGACATGCTGGTCACCAGCCTCGTTTCCATATCCATTTGTTCTGGAGTCTCTGACTTGACCGACTCTTTCATCTCAGGGGTTTTCGCTCGAGGCCGTGACGGTGGTTGTGGCATGGCATAAGCCGTTAAGGGATAAATGCCATTTCTAAGAAATAAACAAAAATAAATATAATACAGAGATGAAAAAGATCATGGATATAAAATTTGAAAACCTCTGCAGTGGCTTGACAAGTAAAGGGTTATTGATAGATTTTTAATAAAAGAACAAGGACTGGAAAAGTTTAAAATCATAAATTTCTGATAAATGTCTGTTCTCAGAAATGAAAAAGATATAATTTTAAAAAATAATTTTATTAGACATTAACCTACATTTATTTAGCAACAATTTTGCTCTCTTTTTTTTTGGCAATAAAACATATTAAACTTTTGGCAACAGATAAATGATGCTAATAAACTGTAGACATTTATGTCATATAAAGAGTACTGTAAGATCTGAAATCCATTCGTCTAAGAACATTACTAATTATACTGTCTCTGGCTATCCATAGTATACGAAAATCTGTCGCAAGGGCTGTGACAAAACAAGAGATAATATTACCTAACATCTTCAAGGTATTTTTCTAACTCGAGGGCAGGCACTTGTGACAACCTACAAAGAATGGAGAAAAAAATATTAATTTAAATGTGTTCAATATTAATCTGCAATTTTCACTTCCCATCCTATAATATTGATGCTTAATGCAAGTCAAAAAACATATCATCATTCGTGTACCCTGATGTAGCATCCAACATTTAAAACGTACAATTCAAGTACTTTAATATGTTTAACAGAGTATCATACTCAGACTGGAGATAACAATGGAAAACTGAAAAATGGTGCTTCACAAAAAGAAACTAATATGAATGATCTATTCTACATATTTAAATACATTTTAATTTCCATACATGACCAAACTATGTCAATGTGTGGGGTATACATTTACTTTTCATAAACACATTCAACAATTACAACATAATTCAAATTATGTTCACCATATGTCATTTAAAAAACCCCAAGCATTCTGAGTGTACTGCTAAAGCAATACATATTCCCTACCAGGCATAACAAATTTGTGTATATCCCAAATTCAAGGGCCATAACTGTGTAAAATATGTGTAAATCGCCATGAAAGTTAAACTTGATTTATAACACAACATGATAAAGCTATATAAAAAATTTCATCTCAATATGTTTAGTCCAAAAAGCAAAATTTCATATCTCCTAAGTTTAAGCGCCATAAATCTGTTAAAAATGGGTACATCGCCATGAAAGTCAAACAGTACATGATAAAGTTATACATAAAATTTCATCTGGAAACGTATATGTGGGACAGACCTATGGACAGACAGACAGACGGAGATGAAACCTAGTCCCATTTAATGGCCAAAACAATACAGAATTGTTGTCCATCAGTCACCAAAGCATGTGTTCTTAACTAATCAAGACAGATGGCCACACTGAAGGGACGCCCAGGCCTAACATGACAGACCACAGCATTGTTGGGTTGTTAGGCCACAAAAATATAACACTATTACTAAGTTACAAACAACACACCTCCACTCCACAATACCACGGTCCTTTCCTGCAGCTATTACAGCCAGCACTTTGTTTGGCTGGTTTTTGGAAGACATTGTGTCATCAGTAATATTTTCTGGAAGATTGGCTGTAAATAAAAAAAAGGGGAATGTAATGGTTAGACATCTTTCATTTCCAGTTAAAGAAACTATTACTTAATTAAAAGTCAAATAAAACCTTGCATTTGTCAATCAGGTATTGGAAAAAAATAAATTATTCAAATTATCTTCAAAAATCATTTTTTCTCTTACATATTACAGAGCTTCTAGATTATGGTAGCCTCACTCCCATGGCTAGTTATATTCTATTTTGGGCTAGTAAATAACTACTATTGCCATGCTTGATGGCTAGTGATTTTTTGTGTGTAAAATGTTACAGTTAAGGTTACACATTACCATTAATTACTCCATGCAGTTCAATACAATTTCTAGGTCAGGATATATACTGTGAAAAATACAACACTGTCAAGAGGGTCATGTGACTACTAATTTTTGGGAATGCTCTCTACTGACATGTACCATGTAAAAAGTCAACATAGGTCGACCACAATTGTTTTCAATTAATGGCCCATACCACTTGCACAGTTGTTATCAGTTAGTACTACATATAACATGTAACTTCAAACCAATGGGTTATTTAAATACTACAGAGGTCAACCTACGAGTAATCATCAGAGAAAGATTTTAAAAAGCATATCAGAATTTTGTAGTATTTTGTTTTATGAGGAACTATTTCCTAAACCAGACTATATTAAGCTGCTACAGCAAGTACCGAAACGACCCATGGTGGTGTGTTGCCTGAAGTCTATTTTGTAAATATGAATATCCTGCCCTCACCCCAAAACCCCATTGTCAGTGTTTTTAAAGGGACATACCCTAGTTTTTAAACACTATGGCATGTGTTTTACAATTAGAGCTGTTTTTGATAACTGAAATCATACTTTACTTAGATTGTATTGTTTAGATTATTCATTTCCGTACATTCGAAGTGTTTTTGGACATCCTAGTGTTTTTAATATCACAAAAGGCATTTCGCATATTTTAAAAAACGCACGTGTGTCTGAGAAGTAACAGTTATGGAGTCGAGTTTTAGTCGAGTTTTAGAGGATATTTCACCATTTCAAAGTCACAGACTCATGTTTCACTCAATTGTAACTTTATCCAAATGTGTTACAGGTTTGTAGATTAACTAAACTTAGTGTTAATTTTCACGGGTTGAAACTAGGGTATGTCCCTTTAAGCTATATCTCCCTCTTTAGGTGACATATCCAATTATTACTATTATTTAATCAAACTAAATTAACTAGAAGTAATGTAGGGCTAGTGAATTTTTAATCGTGGCTAGTAAAATTTTTAAATTACTGATCCCGTGGCAAATGGATTTTATAGAAATTCTAGAAGCCCTGCATATTATGAATTTATGAGCATGTTTGTTTCTGTGACTGTGACAACATTATTAGGATTATTTAAAAAAATACAGTATTCAAAACTGAATAAGTCAGAAAGAACTTCAAAAAACTATTATTAGTGATCCACAGCTTTCAAAGTAACATTCCAACAGTCATTTTATTTTTAACTATTCCATTAGTGATAAATATATAAATATCATGCAACACCTCAACAACAGAGCAAGAAAAAAGAAAAAAAAGACACTGAAGGTATTTTGTAGACCTGCACATATACTGTCAGCAGATTTACAACAGATCAAAAGAGGAAACAGCAATTTGATTCTTTACAAGTAAACAATGTTCTGTTTAATCAGACCACACTGTTTAATCAGAATCTGTTGAATATTTGAGGTCCAATTCAAAAAGCTCTCTAAAGCAACATTACATAATTCCTGCAATTTTTTATTTTTTTGCGAGAGTTTACAGTTAAAAGTTTATTTTGTTTAATAACACCACTAGCGCACATTGATTTATTAATCATCGGCTATTGGATGCCACTTTTGGTAATTTTTGACATGTACCGTATTTCCCCCCCCCGTGTATTATGCGCACTTTTTTTCCAGAAAATACAGGTTAAAAATGGGGGTCATTTACAGTGTATGGGGTATATAACTTTGTTTTGATTTATGCACGTGTGAGTCTGTGACATGTAAGTACACAAGTACTAGCCTTTGTTTAATGTGACATGTAGGTCTATGTACTCAAATACCTAACTTAAGTTTTGTTTCTTGGTTTCTTGAATATACCGCTTCTTTCGCTTTTCGTTAATTTTGGTGACGGGGAAAATGGTACATCTTGCATTCACTGTCGATTTTGTGGTTTAAAAAAACGGTGCGCATTATATTGTGGTTCATGTTTTTTTTCTTGGAATAAACGTTCAAAATGGGGGGTGCGCATAATACATGGGAAAATACGGTAGTCTTTAGAGGAAACCGCCTACATTTTTCCATTAGCAGCAAGGGATCTATTATATTCACTTGCTCACAGTCAAGACAGAACATACCACAGACAGGTCTCTTGTAAAAAGTGACTCTTTTACTGGTTTAGAAGATAAGCCAAAATCACCTCTTGGGCCACTCTTACCAATTAGTAGCAAGGAGTCTCTTTTAAACACACTTTGTCACAAATATACCATGTTAGCTTTGATATACCAGTTGTGGAACACTATTGGGTAATGGGAAATAACCCAATGTATCCATCAAGAAGGATTGATCCTATGGACCCATCACATTCAGGGCTAGCTTTGCCACTCGCCAAATTCGCCAATTGCAGGAACAATTTGCACATTTTATTTTTATTTGGCGAAAACATTTCATGTAATAATAGTTATTTTGTTGAAAATTAACAGTGGATTTGGCATATTTAAAGATAATTTGGCAAATTGTTTTGCTCACCCAGAGATAGCCCTGACATTTCAATCAAGAGCCCTAAAACTAAACTCAACTTTGTTCCTCGGGACAAAAGCTATTGGATTTCAAGCTTGCAATAATTCTGATATTTAGTCTTAGAGAAAATCTGCTACATTTTTCCATTAGGAGAGAAGTATCTTTAATATGCACTTTCCTGCGAACAGGTTAGTACATACCACGGCCTTTGCTATACCGATCATTAGGCACTGGTTGGAAAGAGGGAGCAAAAAATCTGAGAATGGGTCCACCAAGGGGGTTCGATCCTACGACTAAAGTGCCTCAGGCGAGTGCTTGGCTGACCTAGCTATATCCCTCATACAAAAAAGACAAAATGTAAAATGGCCACCATTATGGCCATAGGACATATCTGCGATGACCCTATAGCTAAAAATCTTTTTAGGGTATGCTCTAACAGTGTGCCAAAGCTCATGCTTGTATCATCAAAGGCACAATTCCCTCAAATATTGCACGTATCTGCCAGACTAAAATGAGGCTGCTTAAGTCTGTGAAAGACAACTAAACCTAAAGGCAAGGCAGGAGACTGGCTAACTACATTAAAAAGTGTGATAATAACTACATTTATAACAGATCAAACCAAAGACAAAAGTACTGGCAGGAGATAGGCTGAACTACTTCATGCCTGTTGGTGGGATGGGGCATGCGCTAATAAATGGGCTGAATACATACATGAGTTTTTGATAAGTACATGTGCTGCTAACAGCTTGAGGGCATGGACTTCAAACAATATCTCTTCAAAAAGAAGCTCTCGAGCAGTTGGCCGATTGTGTGGATCTTTCTCTATACACTTTGTAATAAAACTCTACAAGCAAAATAAAACATCAAACATCAACATTGGCTGAATCTGAAGGTAAATGCATCACATTATATGCAACAAAAAGAAACACCAATTAATCTTTTAATCTCGTTTGAACAGCAATATAACTTTCAATGTGTATTTATTTCAGTTTCATTTTATTACAGGTGGTTTAAAGCAAGTTTTATTTCAAATAGTTGACCACAACATTTTACTTAATTTTTTGTTTCTTTATTCTTGGTGTTTTTTGACATATGAATTTAATATTTCATATCAATGAACTTAAAAATTAAGATGATGATCACACATAATAAAAGTCCCTAAATTCAAAAGTTGGATTTTTCAATTATTTAAATTATACAACATAAAATGCATCCCAATAAGAATGCTTATCTAAATATCAAGCTACAAGAAATGTATATCTAAACGGTTTTTTAGTAATAATAAAAAATAAAAAACTGAAACATAAAAAGTGTTAACAAAAATAAATTCGAAGTTTGACAAAAATCTGTTTAGCAGAATGGTCTTGATAACAAACCAACTGTCACATGTGGCTTTATTGGCCAATTTTTGTTTTGCTAAATTAACCAAAAAGGTAATGCAAAAAACACTTTATAGCATTCAAAAACAAAGGAAATAATTATTTTGAAGTTGAACCCCATTAGAATGTCACAACAATGAATTCTGAGGTAACCTAACATGTATCCAATAGTATATGGACTGAAAATCCATAATACAAGTGGAACAAAAAGGCATGGATGATAGCTCATACATTTCTTACTCTTTGCATGGGATTATCAAGAATTTCAAGTGTGTACAGAATTGCATCCGGTGTGATTTGCTTGTTCTCAGCATTACCCTGTATACCAAGAGATGCCATCTGAAAAAAATCCAATAATTATTGAAAATGTGGCATATGATGCAAATATTTCTTAAACTCAAATTTAATTTTTGTTTAAAAACCCACCACCATCAATACTTAATAATTAAAGGTACAATTATGTTTTTTAAAAACCCCGCCAAATCGAGATATTTTATTTTATTTTATAATATTTAAATACTGATGATATTTGAGGTTTTGAGTCACTGACCCAATGATATACATTAAGACTTTATATCATAGAGTGAAAAATAACATATATCCAATGTGTTAGGATTTTAAGTAATAAAGTAAGTTTTACAGATTTAGAACTTACTTCTAGGGAACACATTCCAAATGAATATACATCAACTTTTGTTGTTATAGGATCTGAAAGCACAAACATTGATTAAATTAGATGAACGAAACTGTTTTTGTTTTATGTGTGGAGTGCGTTGTTAAATAAGACATTTCCTTCTTCTTCCTTCTGTTTTTGTTTCACAAAATTTTAATACTGTGAATGTATGATTGTGTGTCTGTGCATTTACACTTTTCCGTTTATAGAACATATATATGATGTTCGAATTTGATGAGCATATTTTATTCATGAAACAAATTATGTTCAAATAAATTGGACTTAATTGTTGGAAGATGCAAATTATTGCTTATTGGAAAATCAAACTGAAATAACTGCAAACATTAACAAATACAAATTAACTTTGAAAGACAACAAATGGAACAAAGAAGCAAACCATTAATTGAAGCTGAGGATATAAGTAAACAATTAGGCATAAAATGAAAACAAACTACCAGTAAACTGGTATAGATTTCCCAGCTATACCTGGGTCAGGTGCAATACAATGCATGTTCTTTATGTCTTCTCGACATGTCTTCACATGGAGATGAATTGCATCAGGTGCAACTGAAATTAACAATAATATTTATTTCAGTTCATTAGTGAGACTAAAATACAAACGTAATATTATGAATAAGAACCAGTAATTATTAAAAAGCTATTGTGCTCCCCACCACAACCAACAATTAAATTTTTAAAATATATTATGTGTACACAAATAAAACTATTTGATAAAATTAATCTAGCTTATTTCATAGTGACTGTCAAAAGTATAAACAAAAAGGACTGTCATTTTATCAGGCTTTTTAGTTCAAAGGTAACTCACATTGAAAAACATCCTCACAACATATATCTATTAATTTTAAAGTTAAAACAGGGCTTCTAGATTATGGTAGCCCCAGTCCCATGGCTAGTGATATTCAATGTTGGGCTAGTAAATAACTACTATTGTCATTTTTTGTGTGAATATGAATATCCTGCCCAACCCCTAGTGTTTTTAAGCTCTATTTCACTCATTAGGTGACATAAATATCTCATCATTAAGTTATTTAGTAAAATCGTATTAGCTTAAAGTAAAGTAGGGCTAGTGAAATTTTAATTGTGACAAGTATATTTTTTAAATCACTGATCCCATGGCTAGTGGATTATATAAAAAATTTAGAAGTCCTGCTTAAAAAAAAATAACAATTCCAAAATATAATTATGTCTAATATATGATTATTCAAGATCAAATTAAACAACATTTTTAAGATATAAAACACCCAGAAAAGAACATTATTTTAGTTGTGCAAGTAATACTTAAGTAACCTACATACCTGACCCAATTTTGATGAGTCCATTGTGTTGAATAAAAATGGTATCACAGGTTAAATTGCCATGAATTATTGGAGGATCACAGGAATGTAGATAACTGTAAAACAAATATTTAGATTTTTATTATACAAAGGTAAAATGACTATAACATACACTTCAAAGCTAATTTTCAGAAAAGCCAAAGTTTGCAGGTAAGTAAATTTTCATGCAACAGTGGAACATACATGTTCATATTGTGCCTACATTACCTGCAAGACTGTCACATTTTTCTTCATTGAATGAATGAATGAAGTAATGAACGATTAGTGATACCCAAGCACAAAGACATATCCACTATTGGGCATCAGACAAATGTGCATTACTAAACTGGCTACACTGATTACTTTTGGTTAGACCTATCAAAACATGTGGCTCTGCCAATCAGTTGTTCCACCCAAATCTCAAAATCATTAGAATCATTTAAGACATCAAGTTTCAATATATAAAATTTTAATGCATTTGTTGATGGTATTTTATTTACTTTATACTGGTTTAGTGAACTATTAGATTTGATGAATGCAATATTCAAATTAAAGAACAGAAAGCATTCTAATAAATGTTCACAAGACCGATCCCTCTAAATAAATACATTCTAAGACTAAAACCATGTTACCTTAATGCAGATAAAATCTGTGTGCACCATCTTTTCCAAACCTAAAAATAACAAGGTGAAACACATATCATCATCCCTGCAGCAAACCTGTAGAAAACAATAAATAATTAATTTTCTTTTGTTTGCAGTAATTGCTTATTTAAGTATACCTTTTAATTAAAATATTTTTAAACAGCATGTTTACAAAATGTGTATATAAAGTTTCATTATAAGATATTAGACTTCAAAAACAGGGCTCGCGCTGTCGTTCGCCAAAGTCGCCAATTGCTAAAAAAAAAAATTGCGAAAGATTTTTTCAGCCATCTGATTTTTAGAACCAAACATTTCTTCAAACAGTTTTGTTCTGTTGATCCGCCTCGTGGAGTAAATAAGTGCTATTTGCATGTCCATGAGGCCAGTCTACTATTCAGTAGTGTACTGTCAGATGCTTGTCGTAAAGTTAGAAAACACGATTAAATAAAATTAAATACTGTTTAAGGCATGTTGCATTGTTGATACTAAATGTTTGATTACTAGCGACAACAAGTTTTAAATTTTATTAGTCGTGTTTTGTCGTACCGGTTAATGTTGTAAATCTAGGTCACATGGTTGAGTTCATTTCCACGAAGTGAGTACGTTGGTGAGGAATACATATTGTTTCTCACTATATGCAATCATTATTAGTTTAACCTTTCTACTTTTACAGATTATATTTCCAACATTAAATGGCGAAATTATAATTCATATCTGCTATATCTACTGATATAATATAAACGCCAACATGATACATCCCTCCGCCCCTTGCACAGAAATACAATGCTCTCAAAACCGGCGTGAAACTGAATGAGCATTTTTCCACTTGTGAAACACGTTTCCTTTGTTTTTATTTTAGGTGACTGGCAATACTCTTGAGTTGGACACCAAAACAATTATGAACAGTATTCAGTAATAAATCATACAGGTAACTGTAAGTTAGGAAGGTAGTTACAAAACAAGGTCATGGGGTAGGGTATGATCAAGAGTTACGCACTTACAAAAAAAAACAAAAAAAACCCAGCCAGTCTGGTCATTTTGTTTCTAAAACGGGGATCGACCCTAGACTCACCTCACATCATACAAGCTCTTTACCACTGCCTACGGCCAGCCCTATAGACATCAGCAGCATTTCATTATTAGATTAGTAAATAATAGATCCCCTAAAACAGTGTCATACAAGACGTAAACTGAATAAAAAGTTTGTTTTATTTAACGACGCCACTAGAGCACATTGATTTTTTATCTTATCATCGGCTATTGAACATCAAACATATGGTCATTCTGACACTGTTTTTAGAGGAAACCCGCTGTCGCCACATAAGCTACTCTTTTTACGACAGGCAGCAAGGGATCTTTTATTTGTGCTTCCCACAGGCAGGATAGCACAAACCATGGCCTTTGTTGAACCAGTTATGGATCACTGGTCGGTGCTAGTGGTTTACACCTACCCATTGAGCCTTGCGGAGCACTCAATCAGGGTTTGGAGTCGGTATCTCGATTAAAAATCCCATGCCTCGACTAGGATCCGAACCCAGTACCTACCAGCCTGTAGACCGATGGCCTGCCACGACGCCACCGAGGCCAGTAAAACTGAATAATAAGTACATCTTAGCATGTACTATATTATCATAAAGAACAAGATTAAAAACAAAATATTTTAACTGAAATGCCAAAATGTAATTGGCAAATACATATTTAGATTGGCGAATTTTTTGGCGAACAAAAATAGCCACCCAGGGCTAGCCCTGAAAAATACCGTACATATTAAAATCATACCTTGATTGAGAAAGGTTTGTTACTCATTTTAGTTTTCTTGAGAAACTGCTTTAGTGATCCCGATGACATGTACTCAGTTATGAAGATCACCTGCAAATGAAAGTTTCCCAAATTAATTCCACAGAACTAGCTCTGACGTCATATGTAGACACATATATACTCAACAATGAAAGTTTAGCAAATATCTTTTTTGACGTCTAAATTTGCCATGGTTGAATAAACTTTAAAAAAACCCTGGTCCTCCTGTTGTGTTAAGGCAAAGGTTGATGAGTTTATGTTGTTTGTAAATGGTAAACATTTCAGATGTGAATACTAATTAATAAAAATAGCCTAATTTATAAATGTTATGCCATTTCTTTTAACATTAGCTAAACTTTTGTTGTTAAGTATATAACAAAAGTAAAAACTTTATAAAAAAAAGAAAAGAAAAGGAATTTGAATTTTAAAATTAACATTGCTCAGTTGCACCACTCTGGATGAAACATGATCACATAGTAATTTGTAAACGTTACATCAACTGTAAACAACAAAAATAATATATATGTAAAATCCTTGAAAAATAACATCAAAGCAAAGGTACAATATTGAAAAAACAACACTATTATTGAATTTACAATATAGATGATCTACATTAATTTTCTTTCAGTGACATGCCACATAAACAAGCAAGCCTCCTAAGTATGTGACATAATTAATCTGACATCATAATAATTACATTATACTGTAGCGCATGTCATGACGTTGTTAGATTACATCATATCGATCCCACCCCTCTTAATGAGTATTCCATAAACAAATATGCATGTTTTTTGCCATATATGATCTCAGCAAAGTCGATATTAGTGACATTGTTAAAATCTTGTATGTAGAATCTATGTCAATTTTCACAATTTGTGTGTGGACAAAAAATTGGGGGGAAATTTAATGGTAATTAAAGGTAGGAGAGTAATTTATTGTAGTTTTTAACAATTTGGTTCGGACTTTAGTTGGAGCTTGGGGCCTTGTATTTATTAGAAAAACATAAATTTTAGATTTATCCACTTATTTTGTTTAAAGTATTGTGGTGTACTAATCTGTTTTAAATAAACAATACGTAAGTGCTGGGAATCGATTAGAATTTTCTTGTTGATCATCATTAGTGATTTCCCTAGAAATTTGGAAAGGCATGGTAGACCAAACACTTTTGGGGCTTTTTGACCATTTTCAGGGCACTTGTTTTTCATTAAAAATACAAAAAAAATAATTAAAATAAACATTAATGTAATTTATGTGCTTGCTTTAATAAAAGAATGGCAAAAGATATAAAAAGCATATTTTATTAATTAATAATACCTTTTTGGGTATTTTATAAAGACAATTTTAGAATTAATTACCGTATATGCAAATATTTTCGCGGCTAAAATAATTTGCGATCAGGCTTTCATTTTACATTTTCATGAGTAATTATTTTCGCGACTGTGTCCCCCATAATAAAAAAAAAATTACCCTTATTTCATTTGCCAAACTGTTTTCAATGACGATTTCACGCACATACTTGGACATGTTCACTATGCTGTCAGCGAGACCATTACCAATATTTATTTACATGCTCATATACCACTAGAGTTTCGAGCATGTCTGTCGATGGAACACGCACATGCGATACAGAACGCTGAAAAACGCAAATATCATAAGAAATAACTTTTCATTATTGGTGATACTCACAAACTTCCATTTAAGGTTACAAAGAAAACAAACAAAACTGAGATTACATAACAACAGACTTGCACCCAAAAGTGTGTCATTTGGATCAAATCCATGTGACCAGGCAGGTTTACAGAATCACGTGACCTTGCGGACCACTGACTGCTTGATTCTGATATGGGTTGGGTGTGTAGAGATAAGACTATATATTATACGGTAAATAATAATATACCAAATCGGAAATAAGTTCGCGCATAATTAAATTTGCGGTGCTAACAACGTGTTCGCGATTTTAGCGGTATATTTTATTCGCGAACAAATTTGCATATACGGTAGTAAAAAAGGCTTGTTTAATCTCAGGGCAGCATGGTGCTGATTAAGGCAAGATGGTCGTAGACTACGGAGGCATGGTGCTACACCATGCTAAAACAAGCTAGGGAAAAAACTAATTATTTATAATCAGTTTGCATTAAATGAATCAAATTAGAATTATATCATATTAACGAACATAAAGAGCATTTGACCATATTGTCATATTCATTAGGATGGACCCTACTTCTTTTTTTTTTTTTCTGCGTTCAGTTTCTTTATGCTCCCTACAAATCGCTACACATAAAAACAAACCCCAACCAATTTACATCAGTTCTATTATTTAAACTAGAAGAACAAAATTTTACAGTTAACATTTTCCAAGACAACTGATTTATTACCGATGTTCATACTAATTGATCATTGCATTAGTAAAGCCTAACCAATTTTGTTTTTATTTGTTATAATCACTTGATTCATTCATTTATTTTAACTTGTTTTCGTGCTTATATCCAATTAAGGTTTAAGCATGCTATGCTGGACACACACCTCAGCTACCTGGGTTGTCTGTCCAGGACAGCGGGTTAGCTGTTAGTTGGTTAGTGGTTAGTGAGAGAGAAGAGGGTGTAGTGGCCTTACACCTACCCACTGAGCCCGTAAGAACTCGCTCTGGATTGGAGCCGGTACCGAGATGCAAACCCTCTATCTACCAGCTTAACCACTGCGTCACTGAGGTCAGTTATAATCACTTGAACATCACTAGCAATGGCAAAGTTAATAGCTGACAAGAGTGAAGATCATGTAATAATACTGCTACATACCCTAGGCTTTTCACTTTTTGTGTCAGTCCAGTACTGATGAAATTTCACAATATTAGGATGCTCAAGTTGAATAAGATTGTCAAATACACGTCTAATCTTGTCCTTAAAAAGAAGAAAATGGATGAATACACAAAATATATATATCATACAATTTAGAAGTGAATTTTGGAAGAGTGTAACTTTAGCATAGTGCTATCCTGTAACATTTTCATAAATAAAAATCAGGTATATCCAATTAATGTCAGTCTTTAAAAAAAACAAAGTATCTAGTCCAACATCCATTACAAAATATAATTTTCATGTCTATTTATTGGTATTAAATAGCAATTTTGCCGTGAAAGCTTTCCAGTTTACTGTTACTGATGACATTCAAATTAAAAAACAATTCCGCTGTTTGGGATGTTTTTTCATTATTTTGCCCCAAATATGTTTAAATAATGAAATGTTCAAATAATAGTAACATATACAAACTTTAACTTACCATTGGTTATGCTATGTTTATTGTATTTAAAGCCAAATATTGGTACAGCAAGTGTCTGTTGGGTGGGGGGGGGGGGGGGAGGGGCACACAAAGTTGTGAGAATCCAAATGGAATTTTGTATAGAACTTTAATGAAACATGAAGCCTATACAATACATGAATCTTAAACCATATTAAGTTATTTAAAATACACACTACAAAACTACCATACCGGTATATAACACAAGAAAACCAACCTGCTGAGCTCTAAAATTACGTTTCTCTGAGAACTGAACCTCATTCCACACAACTTCAACACCTTCATCGGTATCCATTGCCAGGAATGCATTGTCAATTCCAGGAACATCTCGTTGTTCAACCTGCAAGCAAACTGGATTATCAAGCAGCTGGACAAATGAATGCAAACAAAAAGGAATACTGAGCTATGCTGGTCTAATAGACAAACATTAAGTTCTGAAGAAAAAAACCCCAATGAATCCGATATCTTCTAGCAGTGATTCTATATTTTAATTATTTTTAAAATTCTTAATATAATTAATGATAAAAGCAGTTTTTCCTTATCTTTAGAAGAAAAAGTTTGTTTCTTTATTTGACTTACCCACTAGAGCACATTAATTTATTAATCATCAGCTATTGGATTTCAAACATGTATATTAACGGACAGTCTAGACTTGAAATCTGCTAGTTTTTTCCATTAGTAGCAAAGAATATTTTTTCTCACACCCGTTGGCGAGAACACCACGTATTATTTATAATACATACCCTGTTTACACACGTACGTGTGTTAACAATTTCAAGACATACAACTGGGTGCTCCTAGGTGATGACCAGGTCACCAATGTCATATATCCAATGAAAAACAACACGATGGAAATCGATTAGACTGTGGCATACTGTTAACCTGACAATCATGTGTGTGACGCACAAGTCAGCTACAAGTGCAAAGGGTTGTAAATATCTTTTAGTCAAAAAAGATGTTAAAATTTGCCTAAAACCTGGTTTTTGAGGATATGTAAGAAATAGAATAATACATTTGTGTCCGTTAGATACCATTTATCTCACAACTCGTTTAAAAACGTATCAAACTCACTTTCGCTCGTTAGATCCTAGACTGACCAAGCCACTCGGCTGCATCCACCCACCCCCTATTTCTACAAAGAAGACAACATGTTTGTCCAAAATTAAAATTTAAATGATCAAAAATATTAACAACATCCCAAAATCGGAAGCTGTTTTTGTTTGTGTGATCGCCTAAACTAGTGTCAAAGCCTTTGCTTTTTATTTGGTTTTAATAGTAGACCAAATAAATATACATGTTGTCAACATATATAAAATAATGTTACACATAACTGTGTTTGAGCAATGACCAATATTTTTTATTACGTAATGTATAACAAAGAAAATGTTATTTCATAGTCAGGACTATATATCACTCCCCCCTGACTTTTAATTTCGCTGTAAAATTCGACAGTCTGCAACATATAAAACTGAAAAATAGCACTTATAAATTAAAATGTTACATATTTATTTTAACCCTTTTTCAGTACATGAGTAACTGGTTACGGTACAATGTCCCCCTAGTTGTAGGCCTACAACTTCATCCAGAAACGTGTCGTATTTGAGTCTTTCATTATGGTACAGGAAAACCAAAGCTCTGATTATCTCTGGATTTAAAGATCTTAATCTTCCTGTTAAGATCGAATTATATAAAGAGAAACTCTGTTTAACATCTGCTGAATTGGTCACGGCATTTGCATATTGCTGTGCCGGTCTGGCAAGGTTTGGAATCTGATCAACCAGACCCCCAAAACAGGGCTTCTCCAGCAACGCATACTGCTTGAGGTCCAAGGACAGTAGTGTGCAAAATTCTGCAAAAGGAACATCTACCAAGCCAGGGATTGCTTCAAAACTAGATTTGTCTTTCTCAAATAGTACTATCCTTTTAGGATCAAACAGTCTAACTGCTTTCAGAAAAGGTAGTCACGTTTATCTTGTGCAGCACAGAATGCTTCTCTGAATATGCCAACACACTCCTCTTGCTTAGCCAGGGTCATTTCATCAAATCTAAAGGCTGGTTCCAAACGCAGGTTAAGCAGACTACTAACTATAAGGTGGTTACCAGTCCAGCCTGTAATAACTTAAAATAAAAGAAACAAATGCTTTATGCTTCTATTTATTACTCTATGGAAAGTAAACACTATTAAAATTCCATGTTTAATGTTACAATTCAGAAACATTGAACATTTGCGGTGATTAAGACACATTCCACGGCCTAAAATTATGAATGCTGTACGTGTTCTGCAAGAAAAAGTGATTTTCCGCGGACGAACAACTATTCTGCACGATGATGCAAGTTTTTCCATGTCCACACAATTCAGAGGGGAGTGATAAATCACTTTGGAAAATGTGCCTTAAGTCAGCCGTGTTTAAGCACTTTCCAGGATGCATGCAAATCTTGGCTAATGCTTGAGCAGTGGAATATTTTTGTGAAAATAATGATTTCTATTATACTATTAAATTTTCATCAGGTGCTTCATGGACATGTGAGTGGTGGATGCAAAATTATTACTTTCGTTTTCATGGCCTTGACTTGGACTTGGTGATCTGTTGCCAGTTTAGTACTCAGCTAAAGAAGTGGCACAGAAATAAAGACATGGATAACAACTGTATATTTAACAAAGTTTACAACAAAAATAAATAAATAAATGAAAATGACTGCTTAAATGCCAACATTTGTAACCAAGTTACAGTAGGCTCATGTGACATGAGCATAAATGTAAAATAAAATGTCAACTCACTTCTTTTTTTTTTACTTTTGATGACTTTGTGATGAAACCATGTTCTTGTATTTTACAGAATAATCAAATAACAATATATGGCTATAAATGCAATTTTACTGTCAAACTGTACCAACACCAGTTATTTCTCCTTGGATGACAAATTGTAGGTTAGGAGGTCAAGATTTTAATATATTAATTAATAAAACACATTTTCGACATTTATTTTTGGACAAATATAATGTTTCTTTATTACATAGAGAACTTATTTATATTTGAAATTAAAGAACGTGTCGATCCAGCCCCATGTGCTAGCTAGTCGCCTGGATGTGGCAGACAAAACAAGGCCGGGGACGGGGTCACGAACAAGATGAGGTTCCAAGATGAACAATGTTTCACCAGATGAAGTGGCATGGCGTATTCGTTTATTATTTTAAAATCACCTCTTCACGTCTTTTTTGCCATCTTCCGCATGGACTTTCTTCTAAAACCTCACTTTCTTCGTCTTCTGATTCATTTTCACTGTCTGTTTTTGGTGGCCGTTTTTCCAGCTCAGCCTCTGTCATTTTTGCCTTCAGAGCAATAAACTGCCACCAGTATTTTGTTACGCTAAATTACGGGTTAAAATTGCCAGTCTATTTGTTTGGGAAAGCTGCACATGCATTTGTACGAAGTGTTTACTGTTTAAATAATGTGAGACAAGAGGAAGAGTTCAGTCAGTACGACAAGCTACAAAATTATTAGTTAGATAACAAATAGCTGTGATTTTTGCGTCCGTCTCATTCTCCTACAAAAGTTTTTTTGTTGTTGTAAATAGCCTATCAGTTTGTTTTGACTAACTCGTAAGTCTATATAAATAAAGTTTGTTTTGTTTAATGACATCACTAGAGCACATTGACTTATTAATCATCGGCTATTGCCTTGGATGTCAAACATTTGGTAGCATTAGAGAGGAAACCAGCTAATTTGTTTCCATTGGCATTAGTAGCGAGTGATCTTTTACATGCATCATCCTACAGACAGGATAGTACATAGTAGGACCAGACAACTCGGACCCATGGACAACTCGGCCCAGACAACTCGGCCCCGAGTTATTGATACGGGTTCATTGATACTTGCGGAAAGCGGCTATATGTCGAAATCAGATTTTCAAGTAGCAGAATTGAACAGTTTATCCTAGTATTTCTCAATCAATACAGTATTTATATGCCAAAGCAGTAAAATTACGACATGTGCAGACCAATTTCTGTTACATCAAAATGACTGCCGCAACGTGCTACATGCAAGAGTGGTGTATTAAAAAACCCGGGAAGCAGAACGAGAAAGTACATTTTCACTTTTATTTTTAATTCGACCACCTACATATATTTTATAATACAGAATCACCAAAAGAACATAGAAAGATGTGATAAAAGTCAGTGGGCAACAGGGGCGTAGAGTTTCCCACAGGCTGATAAAAACCTAGACGTCGATACGTCACCAGCTGTGTACCGTCCCCACAGTTGAAAGATTTTGCCCTGTACATCTACAAAGGCCTTCCTCTGTCGCCGTCACATCTTCCTCTCCGACACGAACCGGCATATCAGCGGAATCAGCCTGGCCTCGTTGTGCAGCATTGGGATCAGCTTGTAAAAGGGAGGGGCTGTTCCGAGGGCACAATGGTTCAGTCTGTGATGCCAGCCCTCCACATAGACAATATTGTGCATGTGCCGAGTCGTCTCTGGACTCCGGGCCAAGTTGTCTCAGAACTCTGGGCCGAGCTGTCTCGACGTGGGTCGAGTTGTCCACGGGTCCGAGTTGTCTGGCATTCGTACATACCACAGCATTTGATAAACCAGTTATGTTGTACTGGGGATGCGGTGAACTCGTATGAACGGAAAACTCGTATGGAAAACGAACTCGTATGTAAAAAATAACGGTGAACTCGTATGGGGATGTATGGATATGCAGATATACTTTGATATTTCTCTTAAATGTGTATTTTGACACTTGTTTTGTATTCTTATTTATGTCACCATCACTCAACTATTTGCGTGTCAACCGCAGTTTGTGCATCAACGGCAGTCACCTATTTTCGTGTTACCCGTGGTCACCTATCAGTTACAACTGTGTACTTTACAGTTCTTGATATTACAATATATAGATATAAATATTAGTGCAATTTAATTACTATAAACATTTGATATAGAAAATAAAAATTAAATTAGTTTCTTAGCCTAAAACATTATGTGCAAGATTAACTACCACATGACTTGCCCAGCCAATAAAAACACGCATGTCATGAGACTTATTTCTTGCGACAGAAACCGTAAACAATGCATGCATGTTTTGCGTTTCTCACTAGCCCGAACTTAAAAACCACTAGCCGCGGACGTTGGGCTAGCGGATTTGTTGAACTCTGCATAAAAACTACACACAAGCTGCTATACAGTATTGGATATATCAGTTTGTAATTTCCATACGAGTTCACTGCATTTTCCTCCATACGAGTAAGTCTTCCATACAAGTTCACTTGTAGATTTCCATACGAGTTCACTGCATTTTCTGCCATACGAGTAAGTGTTTCATATGAGTTCACTTCTGGATTTCCATACGAGTTCACTGCATTTTCCCCCATACGAGTAAGTGTTTCATATGAGTTCACTTCTGGATTTCCATACGAGTTCACTGCATTTTCCCCCATACGAGTAAGTGTTCCATACGAGTTCACTTGTGGATTTCCATACGAGTTCACTGCATTTTCCCCCATATGAGTAAGTGTTCCATATGAGTTCACTTGTGGATTTCCATACGAGTTCACTGCATTTTTCCCCATACGAGTAAGTGTTCCATACGAGTTCACCGCAAGCCGTTGTACTGGCTGGAATGAGGGTTTGATGTAAGAAGAAAAGTAAAAGTGTTTCAGAAATTTTAAAAATGCTAATTTTAACAATCAAAACAATCTGTGTTATGATATCTCAATTAGTTAATATAGTCATTTGTGGTTTCGTTCTGTTATTCACACACACTGGAAGGTATGCACTTCTGGAGTGGAAGTCAGAAGTCTTAAGTAAACATGTGACAAGCATGTCTTTTGTTATTCTGTTTCTGTCGACTTAAAACATGGTGGCAGCGGTAAACGTTGCTTAAATTGGTATTGTAATGACTCTCTGAACCCCTAACTCTCCACGATTACTCGTAATCTGTTTTGTGTACTGTGAAAAGCACAGTTACCGCGTTGACGTATGGAAAAGTATACTGCATGAAAAAAAGAAACGCAACAACTGTACCTTCGTCTACCTTGAACAGTATAAAATAGCTCTTTTCCTAGTAACTATTGGTCAAGAGGCACTGGAAATCTATAACGGTTTTGAATATGAGGATGGGGAAGATCAAACACAGCTAGATGTAATCATTCGTAAGTTTGACAAGTTCTTTGCAGGAGAGATAAATGAGACTTATGAAAGATACATTTTCAACCAGAGAAACCAGAAAACAGATGAAACATTCGATGTTTACTATGCTTCTCTAAAATATCTTGCCCAAACTTGCAATTTTGGTGACTTACATGATAGTCTGATTAGAGACTGCATTGTGCTAGGTATACAAGACAATACCACTCACAAATGTTTGTTACAAGAACACAAACTTACTCTAAAAACTTGTTCTGACATCTGCAAAAGTGATGAAGCTGTATCTACGCAGATGGGTGCGATTGCGACACCATCTCTATCTGAAGAAATTCACAAACTGCAATCTCGTAGAACAAAACCTGCTCAGAACAAATCCAGATCTGCTGAAACTCGCTTCTCTTCTTCGGAGAATAAGAAACTCTGCAAATTCTGTGGGAAGAGACATGTTTTTCAAAAGAAACTATGTCCTGCATGGGGAAAATCTTGTTCCAAGTGCAAGCAAATGAACCACTTTGCTGTTAAGTATCCTCAAACAAAAGTACACCACATCAACGAGTGCTCTAACACTGTCGAATCTGATTGTGAGCTGATCCAGTCAGTGGGCGACTCCCAAAAGACTGTCTTTGCGAAAATGGAAATTGCTGGAAAACCTGTAAAATTTCAGATAGATAGTGGATCCTCAGTTAATATACTGCCAAAGATGTTCGTGAAAAACACTAAATTAAGGCAGACTGAAATGACTCTGAAAATGTGGAACAAGTCGAACCTGAACCCTCTTGGCACTTGCAGGACAATTCTGAAAAATCCAGCAAATGGTGAAAGCTATTCTGTCTCGTTTGTAATCATAACACAAGACCTACAGCCAATTCTTGGTAAGCGTGCTTCAGAACAGATGGATCTGATTCATATAAACTATGATAACTTCCTGGTGGCCTCTGTGGATGACATAAAGAAATATGATGAAGTGTTTACCAACGAAATTGGTGACCTACCTGGGACTGTCCATCTACATGTGGATGAAAATGTTACACCAATAGTTCTTCCTGCTAGACGTCTTCCTGTACACCTTAAGAACAAGGTAAAGAAAGAACTTGACAAAATGGTCAAGCTCAAGGTCTTGGAAACTGTAGATGAGCCTTCTGCTTGGGTAAGCCAGATGGTGGTGACAACTAAGAAGTTGGGTGAATCTCGCATCTGCATTGACCCAAATGCACTGAATTCTGCACTGAAAAGAGAGCACTATCTCATGCCTACTCTGGATGATGCGTTACCTAACTTGACTCAAGCAAGGATTTTCTCAAAATTGGATCTCCGTCATGGTTACTGGCACCTAAGACTTGATGATGAATCATCTAAGTTGACTTGTTTTCAAACACCGTTTGGTTGATACAAGTGGTTGCGGTTACCATTTGGTCTTTCAGTTAGTGGTGAAATCTTCCAAAAGAGACTGCACCAAGCTCTCGGTAACCTTGAAAATGTCATCTGTGTAACTGATGATGTCATTGTGTATGGCGTTGGAAGCAACGACAAAGAAGCTGCTGCAGATCATGATGATAAACTTTATGAGTTGCTTGATCGTTGTCTTACACTGGGAATCAAGCTGAACAAATCAAAATGCAAATTCCGCATGAAACAGATCTCTTTCCTGGGACATATCATCAGCAGTGAAGGTTTGTAGGCTGATCCAGAAAAGGTAAAGGCAGTAGTCAAAATGCCTAGACCAAAGGATGCTGCTGCTGTCCAGCGCTTAAACGGAACTGTAGCCTATCTCTCTAAGTTCCTGCCTCACCTCTCTGAAATTATGGAACCATTGCATCAACTAACTTACAAGGATCTAAGGACTGATAAACTGGTGAACTTTGTGTGGACAGACGAACATGAAAAAGCCTTTCTAAATATCAAAAAGGTTGTATCCAATGTGCCAGTATTGGTGTACTATGATCCGAAAGAAGATTTGGAAATCCAATGTGATGCTTCTGACAAGGGGATTACTCCAAAAAGGACACCCAGTAGCGTACATGAGTAAAGCTCTCAGTGATGCTGAAACACGGTATGCTATAATAGAGAAGGAAATGCTAGCAATTGTCACATCACTTGAACGTTTCCATCAGTACACATTCGGACGACCTGTCACAGTTGTATCTGACCACAAACCACTTCAGAATATTCTCAGCAAGCCACTAAACAGAGCCCCGAGAAGACTGCAGAGAATGATTCTTCGTACTCAGGCTTACAACATAACTGTAAAATACACGCCAGGCGAAGAAATGTATGTAGCCGATATGCTGAGCAGAGCTTATCTTCCTGAGACTGACAATACTGTTCATGAAGAATCTGTCAACATAGCTAGTTTCTTACCAATTCGAAAGGAACGACTGGAACATATTCGCCAAGAAACTCAAAAAGATGAGATTATGTCGATGTTATGCACTGCAATCATAAATAGCTGGCCTGAAAACAGAGATAACGTTCCAGAACAACTGTTACCGTACTACAGTTTCAGAGATGAGATGACTATCCAGGATGGTTTTGTGTTTAAAGGAGAAACATTAGTCATTCCTAAAAGTCTTCGAAGTGAGATGAAAAAGTCTGTACATGATAATTCTCATCTTGGTGAAGAAAGTTGTTTGCAGCGTGCACATGAATGTTTGTTTCGGCCAGGAATGAATGCTGAAATCAAACACTATGTATCGGCATGTGAAACCTGTCGCTCATTTGAGACATGTCAACAAAAGGAAACTAATGCCTCACGAAGTACCAACTCGCCCATGGGAAAAAGTTGGCATTGATCTCTTCACTTTCAAGGGACATAACTACTTAGTCATTGTAGACTACTACAGTAACTTCATTGAAGGTTATCATCTTGACAATACTGATACTAAAACGGTAATCAGAAAACTGAAACTTCAGTTTGCAAGACATGGACTGCCTTGTCAACTTGTGAGTGACAATGGACCACAACTTGTGTCTGATAAGTTCTGCAAATTTGCCAAGAAATGGGACTTTGAGCACTATACTTCGAGTCCGCATAATCCACAAGCAAATGGGATGGTAGAATCAGCTGTGAAAACCGTCAAGAGAATCATGAAAAAGGCCATAAAATCACACTCTGATCCATACCTTGGACTACTGAATCACAAAAATACCCCAACTCAGTCTACTAACAGAAGTCGAGCTCAGAAACTCATGAACCGTAGAACACGAACTCTTCTGCCTATGAACAAAACACTTCTCAAACCAAGTGTTGTTGATTCTGTCTCAGAACGAAACAAACTACAGAACAGTAAAGAGAAACAAATGCATTATTACGACAGAAACGCCAAAGACCTAAAACCTCTTCGTGAAGGTGATTCTGTTCGTATGCAGCCTTTTGAACTTGGATCTGATAAGGAATGGGGAAAAGGTACTGTAGTCAAGCGGTCTTACGAAATACAGTCTGGAAATAATGTATACAGAAGAAACAGGATCCATATCAAAAAGACGGTGATGCCAGAAATGACAAGTCCAAAACAAAGCACAGTTGATGAAAAGGAAACCAAACAGCTAGATTCAGAAATGATCCAGATTCTACAAAAATGGCAAAAGCTGGGAGCCCTTAAAGCCAAGCCAAGGGTTCCGCTAATTCACAACTCTCAGACCCCTCAAAAGTCGCGTTATGGTCGCGTGATCAAACCTGTCCAAAGACCTGATTTTGTGAAATGAATTACTTATTAATAATCACAGCACGGATAATTGTGACATTAATTAACCAAACAAGTGGTAGAAATTCTTTAGTTGCTATATAACTAACTTTCTATTTCAGTAAAACAAGAACTGTGTGTTTTGGATTTTTAATAATGACTTTAATAACACTGGGGTGTTCTAGTTTATTTGCAAGAAAAAGGGATGTTATGATATCTTAATTAGTTAATATAGTCATTTGTGGTTTCGTTCTGTTAGTGCACACTTCTGGGGTGGAAGTCAGAAGTCTTAAGTAAACATGTGACAAGCATGTCTTTTGTTATTCTGTTTCTGTCGACTTAAAACAATCTGCTCTAAAATAAATAACTTGTACAGTAATTTATATAGTATGAAAACAAATATGTTCCTTGTGAGACGGACTGTAGAAGAGGTGTTCTGAACGTGGTAAAAAACCGAAGAAATATTTTTCTTTTCAAATACGGAGTTATCTGCCTACACACTGTTAATATATAAATTGTGTATCCTGCCAGTAATTCATTAAAGAGACAGACCCTAGTTTTTAAAAACTAAGACATATTTTTCACTATTAGAGCCGTTTATGATCACTGAAATCAAACATTACTTTTATTTTATTGTTTAGATTATCAATTTACTTACACCCAAAGTGCTTCTGGTCATCCTGGTGTTTCTAATACCACAAAATGCAATTTTTTCATATTTAAAAAAACGTACATGCGTCTGAAAAATAATGGTTATGGAGTTGTGTTTTAGTCTTACTTTTAAGGGTATGTCAATGTCACAGACTCTTGTTCTAGGGTTTTTGGGGTCATGCTTATGTGGAAAATATATTTAAAAAACTAAAAAGTCTGTTTTGAGCAGGGGTAGTTTCGATCCCCAAAACCTTCCCCTTCTACATACATGTACATGCATGCCTGAATTCACATTGTTTTTAGAAATACATGCTTAATATTCAGTGAAATTATTTCTTTGGCTAAGCTACTAGTTGAAGTGGTGTTAAACCATAGTAATTTCATTCATTTCTTTTTTTTCTTCTTGTTCTTTTTTTCTTCTTTTTCTTTGACAATAGTTTTTTTAAAAATCATCTGCAATTGAAATATTTCTTATGACAAGCTGCATTTATTTTATGAATACAAAACCTATAAAAAAACACAGTTTAAAAAATGGAAAAAAGTTATATGACTACATTACTCTTGACCCTCACCTCCTTCCCACTGATTTTGATAAATATTTGTTTTAGTGTATGTACGTATGTGTGTATAACAGATAAATCAGCCTCCACTGAGAGGATTCAAACTGCTGTGCTTTAGATTGCATCAAAGTCACGGCGATAAACGTTGTGTCCAAAATACATATGCACAAAATAATCACACCCATATTCAATACAAACATCATTGTTATGTACTTACCTCAAAATATTTCATGTTGAAGCCACTGAAATGTTATGTTTAATTACATTAATATAACTTTAAATACATTTTTGAAGATTGACAACTTTCCAGCAGCTGTTAATAACAGTACTGAACTAAAACAACCTTCCTGCACTCTGAAAAGACCAAAGTCCCTGTTGTGCCCAAATCAGAGCGATCTAAAGCCCTGATGTGTATGTATAACTGTTAGACGTGAATAACAAATAACTGTTGTTTTCAGGATAATCTTGCAGAGCAGTATTGAAACATGAAGACCTCTGGACAGTTGGAAGAATGCTACTGTGGCTGGGTTGAGCCGGCCCAGGTTCCAAGCACGTTTGTCTGCAGTGGCTGCAAAAAACATTTTCACCCTGGTTAGTCACACTCACAGAGTGTCCTTATCAAACTAAGTAACATTCCAAGTTTCTTAGGATCGATCCCCATCGGTAGCCCTATTGGGCTATTTTTCATTCCAACCAGTGCTCCACAACTTGTGTAACAAAGGCCATGGTATGTGCTATCCTGTCTGTGGGATGGTGCATATAAAAGATCCCTTGCTGCTAATCGAAAAGAGTAGCCCAGGAAATGGTGACAGCGGGTTTCCTCTCTATATCTATGTAGTCCTTAACCATATATCTGACGCCATATAACTGTAAATAAAATGAATTGAGTGTGTCGTTAAACATTTCTTTCTTCATTCCAAGTTTGCATTTTATGTAGTATGTAGCTATTTTGTTTAGAAATCCTGGTGGCCATTAAAATAGAGCAGCATAGGCACCCTGGAGGGTGGGTTATATCTCAGCTCTTTGCATGCTGTTGAATTTACCACAAGCAAAAAGGTAATTTAACTTTGATTGCTCAGGGGATCTAATGCATAATCATCAGAGTGGGGTGGGGGCTTACTTCTCACATCTTTGAACCCTGATTCATCACCTTACATTTCTTGACAGAGCTACTTTGTTTTGTAGGCTGTTTATTGAGTGGAAAGCCGTCACCACTAGAAGGTGACATATTTTTTAAATTCACATGCACTCAGTGTGGTGAAGATGAACAGGAGCATTTTGAGAGGATAAAACTACAGTGGTAAGTAATAAAGTATAGGTATTCTAGATTATGGTAGCCCCACTCCTGTGGGTAGTGATATTCAATGTTGGGCTAGTAAATAGTTTTTGTTGCCATGCCCGACGGCTAGTAAAAAAAAAGAGGTCAAATGTTGCAGTTAACAGGGCTTGTAGATTATGGTAGCTCCACTCCGATGGCTAGTGAGATTCAGTGCTGGGCTAGTAAATAACTACTATTGCCATGCCCGACAGCTAGTGAATTATTTTTGATCAAATGTTGCAGTTAAGTCTATTTTGTAAATATGAATATCCTGCTCTATCTCCCTCATTAGGAAAATTATTATTGCTGTTATTTAGTAAAATTGTATTAATTAAAGTAAAGTAGGGCTAGTGAATGTTTAATCGTGGCTAGTAAAAAATTTAAATCTCTGATCCCATGGCTAATGAATTTAAAAAAAATTCTAGAAGCCCTAAGTTAAGTCTATTTTGTAAATATTAATATGCTGCCCCCACCCCAAGCCCCCAATGTTAGTGTTTTTAAGCTCTATCTCCCTATTTAGGTGACATCTGATTATTACTATTATTTAGTAAAATTGTATTAAACTTTAAGTAGGGCTAGTGAATTTTTAATTGTGGCTAGTAAATTTTTTAAATCATTGATCTCATGGTTAGTGAATTTTATACAAATTCTAGAAGCTCTGCAGTCTAAACTGTTATCACTATAGGTAGTAGCTAGAGTTTCCTGTAAGTGTAGAGGGCTTGAGAGCACTCTATGTAACACTTTGTAAATTTTTACATTTCTCATGATCAAACATTTACCAAGTCCTGTCTGTTAAATACACAAAGTTTCTTAAATCTGATGCCACAGACATTTACTTTGATAATTTTTGAGTTAACAACATTTAACTTACACGACAAGAAAAAATTAGACACCCCTAGTCAAAACAAAGCCAGGTTTCTCATAAGGTTTCCAGGAAACATTTTGTTTTCAAAATCTAGTCAACTGAAAACTGATCAGCAACTACTGTTTAATGTTTTAAAATTGTGTAGTTATCTGTGAAACTTGCGTAGCAAATTGTGAGACGATATTGAACAAAATCTAACTTCAGGACTATTAGGAATGCTTGTTTGACATGCTACAAGTGACATTATAGCACATTTCATCATATATTATTATATGGGTTCTAACATACAGTTATAGAAACACTTGAATGAAAGAGTTGAATTGAATTATTTAGACTGTGTTTAACACCATAAGATTTTAAGAAGTCATTTAAAATTTACTGCAATAGTTGTGAAATATGAACCTGGTCAGACAGTAACTACTGTTGTTTTGTTATTTGCAGGATGCAGGTGGTGATGTTGGCACTGTATAATCTCCAGCTGAGTAGTTCGGGCAAGTTTGGATATTTCCGATGGAAGGAACACATCTGTGCCTTCATAGACAAACACTGGTCTCTGTTGTTTGCCTCACACAGGTTTGTTCACAAAATTGCACACATATGTAGTTAGTACTGATGTTTTAAATTCAATTGGAAAGGAATATTTTTAATGACAGATCAGTACTTTTTGAAACAATGGCTATTTAAGTGTGTCACATATATAGTTATTTCTACAATTGGTTGACATGGGCTTTCTTACTCCCCCAAAACCCCCATACACTTTCCCATAGACAGGATACTGTGTACCACAACCAATCGTGGGGTACTCATGGGGATGGGGAAAATGTGAGTCCATCAAGGGCAATTCATCCTAGGCTAGGGCTAGCTCTGGCACTCGCCAAATGCGCCATTTACGAATTTTAAAAACAATTGGCACATTTTATTTGAATTTGGCAAATAAATTTCATATAATAAATGTTATTTTATTAGAAAATAACTGTTTTTTTGCCAATTTTAAACTTTAACATGTTGATTTGGCGAAATTTTCTGATCCCCCAGAGCTAGCCCTGCTAGACCTACAATCCATGACACTTCAAGTGGGCCGTCTATCACTGAGCAGCAGCATCATACTCACCACCTCCCTGACATTCCAATGCATTTGCATTCTTAATAGGTACAGTAGAGTTGCACACCAAAATTAACATGGCATTTCACTTTTTTATATTGCACATGGTAAAGCACTTGCCTAATGGTCCCCATTGATGGATCCATTGAGTTATTTCTCATTCTAGTGCTCCACAACTTGTTTAACAAAGGATGTGGCCTGTACTATCCCTTGCTACTAACCAAAAAGATTAACTTATGGAGTGGCGGCAGCATGTTTTCTCTATCACTATCTGTATGGTCCTTAACCATTTATCCAACACCATAAATAGAAAAATGTGTTGAGTACGTCATTAAATAAAAACTTTTCTTCCTTTTTTTTTTTCCTTTTTCATACTGTTAACACTGTTAAAGGGACTATCCTGAGTTTACAGCCATTGTAAGATGTTTCTGACTAACAAAGCCTTTTGAGCAGCTAAAATTACATATCAAATACATTTTCTTGTTAGAATACCAGTGTCTGTATATCCAGTGTATTTGCGGTCAATTTTCATTTTACTTCGTATTATAAATTTTGTTCATGCATACAAAATTACTTGAAGGTAAAATCCAGTTTGGGCTACTACAAAAAGTCTGTTAGTTGAAAACATGTGACAATGGCTGTAGACTCAGGACAGTCCCTTTAATCCATTGGATGAGATAATCTGAATAGAACGAAGAAAGCCAGACATAAAAAGGCTAGGTCAGGTCAAGTCAGAGTGTTTAACGTGCACATTCAGAGCAAGCTGTTGTAGTGCACGCCTGTCCTGGGCACAGGTGCAGGCCTCGCCTGGCTCCTCCGTTCAGGACAGGACAGGGGTGTGGGAGTACCAGCAGTCCAACCGGGGCCGTTAACAAGCGGATGGTGGTATGGTGCTATAGAATTGGGAATGTCCCATAGGATTAAGCCAAAGAGAGTCTAGGCTAAAGAGGCAGATAAATATGACCTATGAACATAAATATTGCAACACTTTTTCTTGTATTAACCAGAAAGAAGACCTCACTTTGGTATGGCACTGTTGCTGGTACATTGTCGTCTGGCTGTCCTAGTTACTTTGAGTCGGGGGCCAAGAAGCTCAAAGAAACAGGCTGGTGGCGTCTCGTCGAGATGAAAGCTCCAGTGCTCAAACCAGGTCAGTTTCTCCATATGTTTTACATGTATCGCTTCAGTTTATGAATATTTAGTAAAGTCGAAAGGCAAGATATAGATGTTACTTTCGAAAGACAATTACGTTAGCTTTTGCATTCAACTCAACATTATATATTTTGTATCTAGCTCCGGTTTTCCCAGACTGTAGGTCTTAGATTAATAAAACTTGATTTATAGTTGCATACGTCTATCTCATTGTATGTTTTAAAAACTTATTGGAATAAATCATGAACCTACAAGCCTAAAATCTGATGATGTCACTTTGCAGTTCTTGACTTAGTAAAACATCTTTTCCTAACTGCCTTGAAGATTTTTAAAAAATAAAATTTTGGATTTTTGCATTTATTTGACTTGGGTCTATGGGATATTTTCGTAAGCTAACTGGAAGATCTATTTGATAATTTTGATTTCATATCTATTATCTGGGTCTATATTTGTAGATGTGCCACGGGGAGTGCGTAAGAAGGCTGCATTTCCACTGGACACAAGTGCAATAAAAGTGGAAGGTCTGCGCTCTCGTAGAGGGAAAACATCAATACAAGCTGCTATAGAACTCAAAGCTAAGAGATCAACACTGCTGGTATGAATTACAGTGCATAGTTTTAATACAAGCTGCTATAGAACTCAAAGCTAAGAGGTCAACGCTTCTGGTATGAATTACAGTGCATAGTTTTAATACAAGCTGCTATAGAACTCAAAGCTAAGAGATCAACACTGCTGGTATGAATTACAGTGCATAGTTTTAATACAAGCTGCTATAGAACTCAAAGCTAAGAGGTCAACGCTGCTGGTATGCATTACAGAGCTTAATTTTAGGCCACTGGATTAATTTTTAACAAAAACTGCTTGTTTATAACATTTAATTACATATTTTCACTTAAAATTCACTTAACATGTTTATAAATACCTAAAATAAAGTTTATATGTAAAAAAAGATATTATTTTCATAGATTTGTTTTTAATTTGTTATTTTGGAGCAGTTTTTAACTTAATGTTGTTTAAAATTAAGCATTTATAATAAATTATTGCAAATGCATTACTTTTAGTGGGGAAAGAGGGTGGGATGGGGGATGACAGTTTTCATTTGACTACTATTATTTAAATATTGTAACAGTTAAAATATTGTCACTAGAAAATTGTTTACTTAGGAAGCCAAAGAAATAAGGAAAGCTAAGTCCAAAGCCAGTAAGTTAGAATCAGCCAGCTTAAAGCCAGATGACACAATTATAGAACCAGCAGAATCTGTGTCGAGACCGTCCACCAGTGTTTCAGAAACCGCCGAGTGTGCTGAAATCAAACAGGAACCACAGAGTGAGGAGGACAGCTTCAACTTGTCCACTTCAAATGTGTTGTCTACGTCAGTACAAAGTGACAAGGAAATTGACCATCGTTTGTCATTGTCTAGTGGTAAGTTAGGTCACAGTGTGTCTGAATTTCTCAGTCTTTAGAAATATTTAAAGAGAAAAGGGTTAGTTTAGTGTGCCTTAATTTGGAGTTGCTGATGTTTGATGGGGAAGGGCATGTCAGGAGTTATTCTCTTTTGTAAACAGACAGTACATAATTGTATACATTAAATGAAATATAAGTGTATGGGACATCAGGCATAAAGGAACATATAAACAAGAAAGAAAAAAGTGGGTTTTTTTTTATATAAAACATAAAAGAAGAAAAAAAAGAGCGTATTAAAAAAAGAAAAGAAAAAGAAGAATACCTATTGGTTAAGATTTATGACCATAATTTCGATTATAAATTAGAAAGACAACAATCTATATCTTAACTTAAATGGTTGTGTTTTAATGTTTGTAGCTACGATTCCAGAGATGTTACAGATGGGAGACGAGGCTTTGGACTCGGAGAGTGAGATGGAGATAGACCCAGGATCCATGTTGGATCCTCAGACAGCATTGCCATCCCTTCCGTCTTCATCGTTCTCCATCGAAGATATGTTGTCAACGCTGGATGGTAATATTTCAATTCAGAATTTATCGCAGAGGAAGTTGCAGGCACCGTCATTATAATATTATGTGGGGCAGGATTTAGCTCAGTCGGTTGAGTGCTCACTTGAAGTGCTTGAGTTGCAGGATCGAACCACCTCAGTGGATCCATTCAGCTGACTGAATTTTTTTCTCTCATTCCAACCAGTGCACCACAACTGGACAAAGGCCGTGGTATGTGCTTTTTTGTCTGTGGGATAGTGCATATAAAAGGGCCCTTGCTGTATTAGGAGAAATGTAGCGGGTTTCCTCTGATGGCATCCAGTAGCCAGTGATTAATTAATCAATGTGCTCCATTGGTGTTGTTAAACACAAATTATTATTTTTTTAAATTTTATACTTGATGTTATGCATATGCAAACATGGTTTAAATAAAAATGTATTTTGTGAGTGATGGGTATAACAAAAACAAATTGCTTCCCACCTCCACCATGTGGTTTATTCTGGAACAGGCCTAATGACTGAACAGCATGATTTTTAAATTTTAAAGTGGTGACAACAAACTGGATGTGATGCTGTATGATGCTAGAAGTTCAATTATTAGAGTTATGGTTTGTTTGGTTTGACAACACCACTGTGGTAGCAGCAGGTTTCCTCTCTGTCTCTTCACTAAGTGTTGAAATTAATCATATGTTAGACATCAAATAGCTGTAGTTCATAACGTACTCTGGGACAAGACGTAGCCCAGTGGTAAAGCGCTCGCTTGATGCGCGGTTGGTGTGGGATCGATTCCCGCCGGTGAGCTCATTGGGCTATTTCTCGTTTCAGCCAGTACACCACAACTGGTATATCAAAGGCCGTGGTATGTACTACCCTGTCTGTGGGATGGTGCGTATAAAAGATCCCTCGCTGCTAATCAAAAAGAATAGCCTATGAAGTGGAGACAGTGGGTTTCCTCTCTCAATATCTGTGTGGTCCTTAACCATATGTCTGACGCCATATAACCATATATATATATAATGTGTTGAGTGTGTCGTTAAATAAAACATTTCTTTCTTTCTTTCAAAATGTACTGAGGTGTCATTAAAAAAAATCCTTTCATTTCTTCTCTTGTTTGACCAAGTGTTAAAATAACCATATGTTAGACACAAAATAGCCGTAGTTTAAAATCTGCTGGGGTGTCATTAAACAAATATTCCTTTCTTCTCTTTTTAAAACTAAATGTCAAAATAACCATCTGTTACACACCACATTGCTGTAGTTCAACATCTGCTGAGATGTCATTAAATAAATGTTCGTTTCCTTGATTATCTGAAGGTTTATAGTCTTTCCTATAGGGAACGCCTTTTTTCATACTATGAAATTTACTACAAGTTATTTATTTCTGAACCGATTGTTTTCTAAATTGCACACAAAAATAGTATTATTTTGTTATTTCCAAAACACTTTTATTTTTATTTTTACATCAAACAAAACTGAAATTATTTTCAAAAAACACATTTATAGGAGATTGGGACAGACTATAGTTCACATTACAAAGAGAACAAAATACAACAAGTGTTCATGTTAGTGTTGTGACAAGAATTGTTTAACTTTATATATAGGGACAGAGCAGACTGTCAGTGAATCTGTTGAAAAGACTGTGGAGACGACAAACAGTGTGTCTGTAAAGGAGAAATTAGCAGACAGTAACGACGATCAGAGTGAGGCTGAGAGTGAGGATGGACAGTTCGAGCCGCCGGCTGCGGAGGACGAACAGAAAAATAAGAAACCTGACACAAGTTCCACGACTCAGGAAGATGCAACTGCTAAGCCACCATCTGTCAAGTGAGATTTCAGAAAATTAAATACTCTTCTCACCCTTCTTGACAAATCTGACAAATGTATTGAATATGTACAGTGAATCTCCTCTAAACCGGACACCCTCCGGACCAAGTAAAAACTCTGGTTTTAAGAGGTATCCGGTTTAGAGAGGTGGTTTTAAGAGGTATCCGGTTTAGAGAGGTTCTCTTATATACAGATATTAAAAAAGGGACCATAAAAAACATCCAGTTTTGGGGGAATTCTGGTTTACAGAGGGTCCGGTTTTGAGAGGTTTCACTGTACTGAAAAACAATATTAGCTGGAAGGACTGTGGTGTGTGCTGTCATGTCTGAAAAAGTGCATATCTATTTCTATAAATGGATTTTTTTTTTAGCAGGTTTCATCTGTAGAATATGTCAGAATTATCCAATGTTTGATATCTGGTAGCAAATCATTGTGCTATAGTGATGCTGTTAAACAAAGCAAACTTAGCTTTGCCATTAAGAGGATCATATTTATTGGTATTTGTCGTTCCAGCCAGTGATCCACAACTGGTGTAACAAAGGCCATGGTATGTACTATCCTGTCTGTAGGATGGTGCATATAAAAGATCCCTTGCTGCTAATCAAAAAGAGTAGCCTATGATTTGGCGACAGCGGGTTTCCCCTCTCAATAAATGTGGTCCTTAACCATATGTCCGACGCCATATAACCGTAAATAGAATGTATTGAGTGAGTCATTAAATAAAACATTTCCTTCCTTATTAGTATTTGTTGGTAGGACATTTAAATCAAACTACTTATGTTTGATGTATTGCTGTTTTTGTTTGACAAATCTGTGGGATGTAAATGAGTGGAGAGTGATAACTGAGGACTAATTATGCAAGTAAAGTTTAGGGGTTGGGGGGAGGGGGATGAAGCGGCAGGATAATGCTTCCCCGGAAAAACCTCTCTGCACATGCTCCTGATGTGACGGCAGTAGAAATTATATGCTAGACACCAAATAGCCATGGTGTTGTTAAAACAAATATTCCTTTCTTCTCCTCCGTGTGACAGGTATGTTCCCATGAGTCTGTATGAGGAACATCAGCTGCTTAAGAAGTTGAATGCTGCCGACAGGAAAACTCTGCTCGATCCAGAAGTGAAAAGACTTCAGCGGAAACTGGCTGTTAGACAGGTATGTTAAAATATCTAGGTTGAATAAAAAATGAGGTTGATTTATTTTTAGTTGAAAAAAAAAAGAAGAAAGTTTATATTTACCTGATATGATTTTTAAAGATTACTTGTCAGTTATTGATCGAGGCGGGTGGGATTTAGCTCAGTCAGTTGAGCACTCACCTGAGGTGCTTGCGTCGCAGGATCAAACCACCTCAGTGGATTTGTTCAACTGATTGGGGGGGTTTTCCGTTCCAACCAGTGCACCACAACTGGTCAAAGGCCGTGGTATGTGCTTTCCTGTCTGTGTGAAAATGCATGTAAAAGATCCCTTGCTTCATTAAGAAAATGTAGCAGGTTTCCTCTATTGACTACAAGTCAGAATTACCAAACGTTTGACATCCAGTAGCCGATGATTAATATATCAATGTCCTCAGGTGGCGTCGTTAAACAAAACAAATCGAAAACATCGAGTACTCACCAGAAATGCGATGGATTGTAGGATTGATTGATCTCCTCAGCAATGACCAGTGAGCTCTTATCAGTTTGATCAACAGAACTCGAAAATTGTAGCATCTTATAGATAAGGGCGGGAAGTAGCCCAGTGGTACAGCGCTCACTTGATGCACGGTCGATCTACGATTGATCCCCGTTAGATAGTTCACTGGAGTATTTCTCATTCCAGCCAGTGCACCACAAGTGGTATATCAATGGCTGTGGTATGTACTATCCTGTCTGTGGGATGGTGCATATAAAAGATCCCTTGCTACTAATGGACACAAATGTAGCAGGTTTCCTCTCTAAAACTATATGTCAAAATTACAAAATGTTTGACATCCAATAGCCGATGATTAATTAATCAATGTGCTCTAGGTTTTGATCAACAGAACTTGAAAATTGTAGTATCTTATAGATAAGGGGCAGGACGTAGCCCAGTGGTAAAGTGCTCACTTGATACACGGTCGATCTAGCATCGATCCACGTCGGTGGGCCCATTGGATTATTTCTCGTTCCAGCCAGTGCACCACGACTGGTATATCAATGGCTGTAGTATGTACTATCCTGTCTGTGGGATGGTGCATATAAAAGATCCTTGCTACTAATGGACACAAATGTAGCAGGTTTCCTCTCTAAAACTATTTGTCAAAATTACAAAATGTTTGACATCCAATAGCCGATGATTAATTAATCAATGTGCTCTAGTGGTGTAGATAAACAAAACAGACTTTCTTTTTTTTAACTTATCATAGTGCAAAATACCTGTGCTTACTAGATTGCAGACTGCTTGTAATTGTATATGATTTATGTATTTTTTTCTTATTAATAAAACAATTATGGCACTAAGATGAGACCAGTATGATGTTTTATGAAGCACAAAAAGTAAATATCGACCTCGGCCTCCTTCCTCGATCAATATTTGTGTTTTTTTGCTCCATAAAACATCATACTGGTCTCATCTTAGTGCCATAATTGTTTTATTAATAAAATAAAAATACATAAATCATATACAATTAAAATCGATTATGAGTAATAAATAGGATATTAAACTTGCTACCATTTCATATCATATTTTTGTCCCTCATGAAATTACTTTGATTGACACTCGGTAAAAGTCGTAATAATTGAAATTTATTTCACTCTGGACATAAACATAATATGAAATCAAAGCTTGTTTGACACCTAATAGTCAATATATTTTTCATGTTGAGGTCTCATTAAACATGCCATTTATTTAAGCCGTATTTGTGAACAGATTAAACGAGAACGTGGATTGCCAGTGTTTGATCTGGATGCAGAAGTGAAGCGACTGACTCAACCTCACTGGAGTACTAATCAGGACAGAGCAGACGTGAGTTTTGTCTTTTAATCAATATTATTTATTTACAAAAAACAGTTCTTCTCATATTCTATGTAACTGGAGGGGCTAGCTGTATATTAATTTACCTTTTAAATGTGTGTGTGTGTGGGGGGGGGGGGGGGGGGGGCAGTTGCCTGCCTCTCCTCATTCCAGTACTTTAGTTAACAATCTGTTTATAAAATATATTGTTTCATGTAAAACCATACAATCCACACTGTATATTTTGTTTATCTCTGTCTTTATAGGAAATGAAATATCTAAATTCTTTTGGATGTCCTGTTTCCACATACCAAGCGTCAAACATGAGGATTCTTGATCGGTTCCAGGTAATTTTGTTGCACTAATACAGAATATACTTTTTATTATCAGATTGTACTTCAGTTGTAGCATTTCTGTGTTCAAGTAATCATTCTTACATATGCACAAAAACCATTTATTAAATATTTTAAAATTAATATATGCCTTTCTGAGATGAGTATTATGTACTTACTTACCTTTGACACCCAATAGCTGATGTATTTTTCATGCCTGGGTGTCATTAAACATTAATTCATTCAGCTCAGTCAGAGAGCTCACCTGAAGTGCTTGGGGTGTAAGATTAAGCAACCTCGGCAGGCTTATTGGGTTTTTTTCCCATTCCAACCAATGTCACAGAACTGGTATTTCAAAGGCTGTGGTATGTGTTGTCCTGTCTGTAGAAAAAGTGCAAATAAAAGATCTCTTGCTGCTAATGGAAAAGAAATAGGATGATTTCCTCTAAGACTATGTCAGAATTACCAAATATCAGACAAGAAATATCCAATAGTTAATAAATATATATGTATTTTTAAAATGGTCCAAGGTTTCTCCAATGTGCTCTAATGATGTTGTTAAACAAAACTCATTCATTCATTCTTTGTTTTTATGTGGATTTGTTTTTTCTATGCACTATAAAGTTCTTGGCAAGTTGATAGCTGTGCACTCTGTAGCAAGCATTTCTAACTTTGAACTTTGAACCTTTTTAAAAAAAAAAAATTTAGGAACTATATGCTGTACATGTACTCAGTATTGTTTTTAATTGTTTAGACTGGATTTCGGACAGTACAAGTGATGTCTGATCGGAGAGTATCCTTCCTGAACCGATTGGTGGGCACAGAGGATGATCAGTTACAGAGTATATGTAGTCCGTACACAACAAGGTACTGTCAAGGCATTGTGCAAGTTTACATTTCCTGTTCTCAGGGTTTAAGCAAAAAAAAAAAAGTTTTATTTAACGACGCACTCAACACATTTTATTTACGGTTATATGGTGTCAGACATATGGTTAAGGACCACACAGATATTGAGAGATGAAACCCACTGTTGCCACTTCATGGGCTACTCTTTTCAACTAGCAGCAAGGGATCTTTTATATGCACTATCCCACAGACAGGGTAGTACATACCAAAGCTTTTGATAACCAGTCGTGGTGTACTGGCTGGAACAAGAAATATTCTAATCGGCCCACTGGCGGGGATCGATCCCATACCGACCACGCATTGCTACGTCCCGCCCCCAGGGTTTAAGCAGTCATATGCCAAATCACCAATATGTTGCAATATAAATGACCTGTATTATGATGCTTCTTGCCTAGGTGGCACTATAGTTCTGCACCGATTCACTGATAATATAAAAACAAGAATTCCACAGAATCAAATGTCGCCCATTTTATTTTACTTCAATTTGCTGTTTAAAATTCATGATTTCTTTTAAAATATCCATTGTATAAATTATAAATAAAGTATTTTTTCTTGTTTTTTGATATACACAAAATGAACATCAATAGGGGAAACTATAATCCAGTTTTGATGTATCTAGGATTTGTTTGTGAGAAATGGAGCTAAATATCATAACTTGAATACATTTGGTTTGAACTATGTTGCTTTATATTTAAAAATGTTTCAAAAGATTATATATCATAAATATAAAATTAATAAAACTTTTCTTCTTGTAGAGTTCTGAAACCATTTATCCGTCGTGATTTTGAAAGCCGGCCTCTGAAAATGAAGCTGCTTCAAGAAATCCAGGCTTATCCTCACAGGTTTGAGCTAATCTTGTATCTGCTATTATTTATTGTTCTTCTTTTAATAACAATAATAAATACATTTTTCACAATGCAGCTGAAATGCTTAACAAAGAAAAGAAATTCCTTGAAAAAAAAAGACAATTTAATTGAGCGTGTAAGAATATCCAAATATTATTGTTGATATACATGTACAATAGAAAATTTTTAGCATATTTTATGTTCTGTCCAGGTAACTTGAATTATGTATTAAAATATCTTTTATGTTGTTTAATCATTTAAATATCTTAATTTACTGAAGTGTTTGGGATGTTTGTTCCTAAATTGACTACAGTGTAAAAAAAAAAAGAAAACCCAAACAAACAAAAAACTATCATTAAGTACTTTAGATATTGAATTCCAAATTTCCAGAAAAGATCCATCTTGGAAAAATCCAGCTCTACCTCCGATTGATTACTGCTATGTGAGACCTCAACACATTCCTTCTGTTAATGTCCTCTGTCGGGAGTTCTTCTGGCCAGGAATCGACTGTAAGTATTCTTTTAATACTCTGGAATCTTATTAATAGGTCTGTTTAGATAAATGTAACAATAAACAACGAAGCTTCTGTTAAAAAAATTAATTGCTTATACATACATAAGAAAGTTTTGTTGATATTTTTTTATAAAATAAAATAATTATTTATGAAAAGAATTTTATTTTAGCAAATTGATAGTGTCCAGTTTTATTAAAATGTTAGTAACACGTTAGTCCTACTTAAAATCGGAAAGAAAACCAGTGCACATCTATAAATATATTCTTTTTTTACTAAATAGTGGCTGATATATGCAAATGTTGCTGGTATATAGGTTTAAAATGGTTGAATGGTGTTCAAAGTCACTGTCACTGTCTTAGATCTGAACACTGGATTAACACATGAAAGATAAAGTTTAGGGTGAACTTTCAAGTATACAAAAATATTTAATAAGTTAAACTCGTTTTATTTAATGACACAACTAGAGCACATTGATTAATTAATTATTGGCTGCTGGATGTTAAACATTGTTAATTCGGACACGTAATGTTCAGAGGAAACACACTACATATTTTTCATTAGCAGCAAGGGATCTGTTATATGCACTTTTCCACAGACAGTACACTACATACCGCAGCTTTTGAAGCACTAGTCCTGGACCACTGTTTTGGGCGGGAAAAAACAATCAGAGAATGGGTCTACTAAGGGGTTTGATTCTTCATTCATCCAAGCACTCATGCAACTTTCAAAATGTTTTGAAAGATTCATACTTTGACATTGCTTTTTGGTATAGAACTTCTATCATCGTTTTAATTTTTCAGTGTCCGAGTGCCTGCATTATCCAGATTTCAGCTGCGTTGTTTTATATAGGTATGTGTTAAAGGTTCAGTAGCTTTTGTTTGAACAAATGTGTCAGATTATATATGATCAATAGTTATTTTTGTAAAGAACATAGTAATTGTTACATCGGTGTAATTTTTTTACCTGTGGATTTGCTAGGTAATCATATGTTTAGTTTTATTACACAAATTGGAAAATCATTTCATGGGCATTTTGAATTTTCTTTCTTTTTCCCACAGAAAAATTGTGATAGGATTTGCCTTTATGGTTCCTGATGTAAAGTACAATGAGGCGTACATTTCTTTCATCTTCACACACCCAGAGTGGAGGCGAGCGGGAATAGCAAAGTTTATGCTTTACCATCTTATACAGGTGACTGATAAACCACTTTTTTCCAAATTTATGTTTCTTAAAAAATCATCATCAGTATTATACAGCATGGAATTTGTTTTCTTTAGGTTTTTTTCAATTAGAAGGAATGTTTTATTCAATGACACACTCAACACATTTTAAATACAATTATATGGCATCGGACACACAGATAATGAGAGAGACTACTCTTTTGGATTAGCAGTAAGGGATCTTTTAAGTGAAACATCCCACAGGCAGGATGCCATGACTTTTGTTCATCACTTGTGAGCCCTGGCTGGAATGAGAAAACCTTTTCAACCGAAATACTGATATGGGTAGCTGTTCAATAAATACAGGGTTAGCCCTGGCACTTGCCAAATTCGCCAATTGCAAATCAATTAAAGTTTTTAATTTGGCGAAATAATTTCAAGTAATAAGTGATATTTTGTTACAATATTTTTGGGTTTTTGCAAAAAATTTTTTAACTTTAATAGATAATTTGGTGAAATGGAATATTTACATCATTTAAATGCATCATAATTCTAATTTCTTTGGAAAGAATAAGTACTTGAAGTAAGACTTCTCACGGAATCTCAAATTTCTTCTTCTTTTTTTAAACCGCACATATTTTAAATTAGGAAGGTAATAAATCTTAGTTTTTATGCATTTTACAAGGGGCTTCTCACAATAATGAACATTTTCATGTGCACAAACCAGATGCAAGTGATGAGGAATTTAATGCCAGCATACGATTTTAAAACAAAAAATATTGCTAAAAAAAAAATCTTTTGACTTTTTTGGTTTTAGAAAGGGTACCAAACTGATGGCTGCTTGTAAACTCATAAAATGTTAACTGTGAATGGCCTCTTAACTCGTTTAGCTGAAATATTCTTTGAACCATCCTTTGATTTTGCAGACGTGTCTTGGTAAAGATGTCACACTGCACGTGTCTGCTACCAACCCGGCTATGCTCCTGTACCAGAAATTCGGCTTCAAGGCAGAGGAGTTCATCTTGGATTTTTACGACAAATACTTTCCAGTCAACTCAGCGGAATGCAAACATGCTTTCTTTCTACGGCTGACAAGATAAACAGTTTTAGAACAAATCAGGATATTTATAAAACATGAAAACACTAAAGGAATATCAGGCTATTTCTAGGTGTTCAGATATCCTTAAAATCTTTAGCAGAAAATTTTACATGTTCTGCAGACAGACATCAACTGATCGTGTTCCAATTGATTTCAGGCACTTTGCCATGTGCAAATTCAGTGGAACCGTGACTTAATATATGGAATAAATGTCAGTTTTGTTATGACAAGGGTTGTAAACGTTATTTCAAAAAAGATCTTCTTTCAATATTACTTGGTCGGTGCAGTTGAAAATATATACCTGTCAAGTATATTTAAATTAGTAGAATTGACCAAAAAACAGGGTACTACAAAGACTTGAAGTAATGAGTTATTATAACCCAATTCTGGGCAAAAATGAGGCAGCTGGGAATCAAATGTTGAGTGCATGGTCTTATTTCAGTTTTAACCAAATACAAATACAGGGGCAGATTTTAAGAAAGGGGTGGGGATCACCTGGGAGTGTTTGGAAGCACAGATCCACAGAGTGGTATAAATTTCCAGTGAAAACAAGCAACAAAAAAGGGGGAGGTGGTTAAACCCCTGGATTTGCCACTAAGTACATACATTTTAACACTACCCAGCATAGGCTTTGATCTAGAGCAACTGTTAACAGTTCAGTGGAGAGGTAGAAGATACTGATATTCCAATGATATCCAAAACAGATTGGTTGGGGTCTACAGGTGTGATGGGTTATGAAATCTATATTTGATTGATTGTGGGAAATGTTCACTGTAATTATTCCTTTAGGTTTAGATAATGGTATTGGTGTTTTCATGTCAAGAAAATGGGTATTTATTTAAATAAAATTGGTGATTTGCAAGATTCTCTCTCAAACAAAATACATACATGGTCCTAATAATTCCTATCCTTCCAAAGTTAATTTAAAAATTTTGTTTTTGTTTAACACCTCCACTAGAGCACATTAATAAATCATCGGTTATTGGATGTCAAACACTTTGTAATTCTGACATTTGTCTTAGAGAGGAAACATGCTACATTTTTTCCATTAGTAGCAAGGGATCTTTTATATGCACATACCATGGCCTTTGATATACCAGTCATGGTGGATTGGTTTGGACAGGACAAAAAAAACTGACAGACAATGGGTTCACTGAGGTCATATTATTTTAACCCAATTGTGTAATCAAAAGTAGATTCGTTGGTGCAAACCAATGATCACTGATTAAATTTCCACCAATTCCCAACACTAACATACCCACTTCCCTCTAACCAATAACCCTCTGTTCACGACAGACCGCCCAAATAGTTGAGGTTTGCACATAAAATTATATTTTAAAAAAACAAAGCAACACAAAATGCAGAAGAAACATTTCATTTTTATACTGAACTCTTACAAGCTGTAAAATGTGTTATTTCCATCACATAACCATAGAAACCAACTACAACCATAAACATATATATATATATATATATATAACATCAACCTGCGAAACCAGGCAGGAGAGCTGCATACTGCAACACTTCTGGTGACATGCAGCTTGTCTGCATAATTGATGTTATGGAGTCCATCAGAAATGTCTTGGGGAAACGGGACTAAACTAGCTCAATACATCGTTCAGGGGCATTTCATGTATTGAAAACAAAAGCCAAAATTATCTATTACTATTATATAAATTTTATGCAGAAAAAAAATGCACCTTTATAATATTAACAATTTTTTTTTAATTTCCTAAACCTGCCAAACAATGCTGGAGATAAAAGAATGAAGAATATTATGATTTGTTGTGTTTGAACTAGAGTAGGCCCTATGTTATGTTTTATTGCTTTGTGAAGTGTAACGATAACAGGTTTGTACCAAAATATGACAATATGCCAACTTTCAGTCACTTTGAGTTAAATTAATAAATAAATGAAAAATACCTACACAAACTACAAGTATTATTAAAACTAAGCAGCAATTTAAAAAAAAAGAATTAGTAAATTTTATTATTAATAATTAAATAAAAAGTTATGATATATCTCAAATGGTAAGTTTAGCCCATTTCCACAAGTATATCTGAAGCCATTTTCAACTTGTTATGCATGCCCTCATTTGCTATAATTTATTCTAGCACTAGTATTTCATATACCAACAATGACCACTGTTGAAAACAGAGTGAAATCCATCTGGTTGGTAACAAATGTGAAACCTTGCCCTTTAGGCAACAGCTTCACACTTGATACTAACCTACATGAAACACCAATCCCAACAGCAGTGCCATTTTACATCTAAAAATATAGAAACTAACTTTGAAACTATATACCGTATTATAAATACAAAATATTTTTCTTCCTCGTGTATGTTTTAATGAACATGACTAAATATACAAGTCAGAAAGCACAACATTAACCAACTCCAATCACACAGTTAATTAAATGTCAACATAGATACTAGTCACAAAGAACAGACTTGGTATGGTACACATAAATTCTGTTCTGCTAGAAAGTATAAAAGCTGTGATGTGGAACACAAAACAATTTATAATCACAAGATGAATTGATGACAAAAATGGGATTTTTAAACTGTAAATGTGTTTTTAAGTTAAAACTAAAATTTAAAAAAAAAAAAAAAAAAAAAACTACATTTTATTACCCTACTCTATGAATCATTGTATGAAATACAGGGATATTCATGTGTAACATAATATCTTAAGAATTAAATTTTAAAAATTAATAATATTTTTATCTAACGAACTTCAGACTACACTTCTTGGGGAAATTCAGCATAAAGAACAACCAATGGATACGAGGCCATACATTTTTATCGACTGCTGTTAGTTGCTAATTTTCAAGTATTTTCCATGCAGACCACAGTTGTTACTAATAAATACAACAGCAACTGACCAACAGTTTGTGGAAAAAAAGATGACAATGAGTAACAAAGAATGTGAAATGAATACAAATACAGTTTTCTTTTTATAGAATTAACCATGAGATTAACATAGTCTTGAGATGTTGTTACAACCCGACTTATTACCAGCGATTATAGTTGTTTATGCATACTTCACCTCTATTTCACCTGTTGTACCATCGTGATCACCTACTTGTGGCTTCCAAAACAGAAACCCTGAAATGGACTCTTTCAATCCATTCTTAATTTAGCCTTTGTCAAAAATAAGATACATCAAAACTGTTCTCGATTAACACCTGCACTTTTATATTTAGTGCATGTAAATGAAAACATGAACCAAGTGCCCAACAATAAACATGTTTATACACAGATATGTATCTGCAAATGATTTAGTAGATCCAAAGTACATTAGGTAATCTAGGGGTATATAGTAGGTTTATATGGTAGGTTATCTAGGGGTATATGGTAAATTATGTGGATTCATTTATATACCTGAATGTAGACTGCAACCCATATAAAAATCCCTGGCATTTGTAACTGAGGATTTCCTTAGTTGGGTACCGGTAAGCCAATTAAAGTGTTACACATACAATAACTGGCAACAAAATCATTTAGATTTATAGTTGCTATCATTTAATATGTGAACATTTCAATTTAAAAAATATAACTTTGGTGGCAAGATGTTATAAAAACCCATGTAAAAACAATTACTTTTTAAAAAATGTAAAAAAGATCTGTGGAAAAAACCCCACATGGCAGTCTTTTAGCTTGGAATGTTATCACACGATGCCCTGATATTACGAGATGATCTTATGAGCTGAGGACAAGTGGTTCTTTGCATAGATACACAAGTGACAACCATCTGCTGTTTTCATCATCAAACCCATGCAATTCTCCATGGCAATCAGCTTAGTATTACCAGAAACACCCAAACTGCCTGTTTTTCTGACACCTCTACTAAAATACCTAGTTACCTACAACTATACATGTATCACAGACACTACAGATATGAAAATGAATGTTGATGAAATGCATTCAATACAATTCATTCACAAAAACATTTATTCTTAGAAGCACAATGCTCAAAATACTGAACAAGTGGATATAAAAGAATAACCATTAAAAATAAAGTGTTCATTTAACAATAATATTACAGGATATTTATCATATATATTTAATATTAATAATATTCTTTTAAATGGCTTCATGCAGTTACTTTTAAAATTATGCATTAGTATTTTACATTAAACTCTTTAATGCCATTAAAACTGGCCTCTATTAAAATTACAATTTTCGTAGTTTATGCAGAATATGAGGTATACTACAAAATGCAGTCAACCTGCTGAACTGACCACCTGTATTAAGCAGCCACTTATTTTATTCCAGTTTTGTCTTATCCGAAGTAACATGTATAAGCTGCAAATTCCATGAGGCATTTTTTTGGTAATACCTCGGGTTTGCTGCTCAATACATTCCTCAACTATATGCATAATCCATACCGCTTTAAAAAAAATTCTCACCAGACTGCAAGTCTATTCCATAATCTGGTCCGATTCTTTTTAAATGTATCTATCTTTTATTATTCAATGTATATTTTTATTTTCCAAAAAAAAAAGCAGGTAAGCCTAGTATGTATAATGAATGTACTAAGAACACTAACATCACACAACACTCTTTATACATGGATGATATGAACATGGTGTCATTCAGAAAGCAAATGTTTTCTGTGGATACACAAACATATATTCAGTCAAATGTGTGATTTAACAAAAACTCACATTACCTCTAGGAGCAGACAATGGAACCATTTATTCAGTCCTTTAATTAAATAAATTTGTCTAGCATTGCTACAAAGTTACATATTTATAAACATTACAAAAATATAACATGCATGGTGAAAAGATAGTTTTCTGGCAACGTACTGTCTGGACCCCAAATCTTTTTTTTGCTCATTATAAACAGAATACAGTGCTAACAACCAGAACTTGTTATATCTAAAAAAAACATTATTTAAGGCAACGCCTCGTACAAGAATAACAGATTGCATAGCAACCAATGAAATTGTAATGTTTGTCCTTTCAATCAGCTATTCTTATACAAGGAACACGTCAAATGGCATTGCCTCTTAGATGTGTTCATTTTAGGGAATTGAACTAATATCATTATCTAAGAAAGAGAAAGAAAATTTCCAGCATCTGCTATGGTTGCTTTCTTCTAGTGGTAAATCAAAGACTGTAATAACATAATATTGGAACAAATGACAACACCAGAAATTCAATATCTAATCTTTATTATTTATTTAATATTTAATCCCTGTAAAAAACCCAAAATACAGCTTCAAAGTTGTCTGGCTCACGATTATTTTATCCTAGTAAAAGATCTTGAAATATCAGTAGAATAAGGTTATCGTTATTGTAGATGACATAATTTTTCTTAAATATACTTACAGTTTAATATAACTACTCAATAATGGCAATAGACTTAAAGTTGTTGTTGTTTGGGGTTGGGTTTTTTTGTTGTTGTTGTTTGGGTTTTTATTTGGGGGGGGGGGGGGGGGGGTTTTTTTTTTTTTATTTTGGTTTTTTTTTTTTTTAAATGGAGTTCTATTAAAAAAAATGGAAAATTTCAGTCAAATAAGATTTATATCTACAAGTTCATAATACACTTGCCATGACCCATGTATGAATCTAGATTTCATAAGGTAAGATATAAAGCATGTTTCACAGAAAACATGGAATATCCTCTACTGGCACACAACAGCCAATTATTAACTTATGCAAGCAAAGATTACATGTAACATTACAAAAACACTGATATGAGATTTTTAAATAATGTTAATTAGTATCAAAGTTCCCAAGTATATTTATGTGGTCTATGTACAATTTGTAATAAAACAGAATGACCATGTATTGGTAAAACATTTGGCAAAGCTGAGTTAAAGTCAACAAGAAATGAGAAATGTTTGCAATTTTGTGTTAAAAAATGAAACTAATAAACAAGCATCACATTTTGATACATCTTTTAATGTCATTTACTAAAACATGTATTGTAGAATAAATGCTTGAAATATTACTTAGTATCCTTTCAATAATTATTATTACTGTGTATTTTGCAACCATTCTTCATGTTTATTTTTATGGCCATCTATTAGCAATACACAGATGTTATATATTTTCTGCTTAATCTTGCTATTAAAAACACTGAATACAAAATGATATCAATGATAGATTATTAAAAGACAGTAAATTCATAGTAAAAATAAAACACTTGCAGTAAAAAAAGAAACTGGCAATACATTAAAATATTTATTCACATGTCTAACTAGCCTAGAAACCACAGTTTAGCTATAACCACAAGGCTACACAGTTCTTTTTACTGATGTAAATTATTTGCTTGAAACATGCTCATATAATTTACTTCTTAAATCAAAACCAATTTCAAAAACTGCCAAATGCTGAATTTTTCTTGCTGGCAAATATATTTATAAAAACTAATTTTAAACACTGCCAAATGCTGAATTATTCTTGCTGGCAAATACGTTTATACTATACACTAGTATTAAAATTTGAATGTTCTCACAAAAAGCAAAGCTCAACTTACAGATTGCAGCTTTAGAAATTATGAACAAAGGCATCTATTTTACTTGAGAATGGGACTTGGTCAAAACAACATTTCAACTACTTGCTTCTTCACAAATATTTACTCTAGCAAACTATGTTTCTAAAAATGTCAGTGTAGTCATAAATAGTCAGTTAATTATAATGTCTTGTCAATCATCTAAATAATATTAACACTTTCTTTTTTTTCACATCACCAAAGAATGGATCAGCAGTGACCATTCAAACAATGTACTATTGTATATACACATAGAGGTAGTTATAAACACTGAGTATTAAAAATATGAACAAAAACAAAAAAATTATAAAAGCAACTTTACAATCAAATACAGTGAACAAAAGTAGTATCAGCAAATATACATATTGTTGCTGAACTAAGAAAAACTTGTATCAACATTTTTTTTTTAAATTTCAGGACTAAAAAAATATATTTTTGTTACAACCTGGTCCAATGTAACAAATGGCTCTCATATTCTTAAAAGCCATTTGTTACAATGAATAAGATTTTTAATAAAACAGTTTTTTTATCGCCTGAAAAACAGAAAATGCAGATACAAGGTTTTCTTAGTCCAACAATGATATGTCCCACTGACTTAATGATTTTACTATGTGGCAACTTAGTCCTACCAAATTGTAAGCACAGCAATAAGATATCATAAACCTTTAGAACAAACCATCCCAATTTTCAATAGATAAAAATAACTGAATAGTCATATCAGCCATAAAAAAAAAAGCCAATTTTCTTTTTAAATGTTTGTAGAGAAACTAAGAAAATGCACATTATGGCAAATTGAAAATATAAATTTTGGGTTTATTTAAATTCATCATCAACAATATACAACACTAAATTGACCTGAAAACATATCTCTTAATCATTTTTATTTCAAAATTTTATAAACAGCACCCCCCCCCCCCCCCCCACACACCCCAAACTCCTACAGATCACATTCTCTTTGGAAGCTCAGCTTATTTGCCTTCGACAAACTCAATCTGCTTTCTTAAGAATTTCGTGACCATTTACCCAAAATACGCCTCTTCAAATTTGTTTAAAAAAATTATATTTTGAATTTGTCTTTTTACTTCAGTTCACTTCAGTTTCGCTACTAATAATCAATAACAATGTGAAAACTGCATACTGACAAATACAGCTGAATAAACAATGTAATGAAATTTTCTTAAACATGCAGCAGATAAACACACGCCATAATAAATACAAACTTCCAAGCTTCAGATAAACACAAATAATAATAAGCTAGATTGGTCATGTTTTTGGTAAAGTGTGTGTTAAAATTTAACATTTTTGTTTGTTCATTTTATAAGCCCCATTTCACTGAACAGATGGCAAACAAAATGTTCAAACCCACACACACAAAGCACCTTCATTAAATAAATAATAAATTCAGTGTGTTTATAATGTCTTATTTGATACAAATATCAGGACTTTATCAACACCCTGTATTATACATTCATCTTCATGAAAGGGAGATAACAACTGATCATTTACATGTTCCAGCCAATACTCTGGCTTTGCATCAACATTTACCAAGTTATTGTATATTTTGGTTCTGCATTACAATTTTACAACTAATATGCATTTCCATTGCCTAAACAAATAATCAGTCGGGGCTCATTTGCCCAACATCCGTGCAACAACAACAATCATGGAATATTTTATATCATATCATTTTATTTATTTATTAATTATATTATCATGACAACGATAAACAGCATTTTAACCATTTACAAGTTTTATAAACAAGACTTTAAAACAGTTTAGAAACTAGCAATGTTATGTACATTTCAGCTGTTAATGACTAAAACGTTTAGATAGTGAGAAGTGAGACCAAAGTAGAATATCACATCTCAAAATAGATTTGTTTTAAATGGATAGCGTTTTCTTGTTTAGCACGTCAAAACTTTTGCTGGCACTACATTTTTCCAGTAGTAGCAACAGATTTTTTAACATGCACTTTGCCATGCAGGATAGCACATACCATGGCCGTTGCCAGATTTTATAAGCTATGTTTCTAGAGTCCAATAATCGGCATCATTATCCTCGAAGGCTATGTTGTTTTTATATTTCCAATTTTGGAGTAAAAAATTCCCAATCTATGTATATAATTCTGAATTTTTATTATATAAAGACACATTTTGAAAACAATATGTAACAATTGACAAACACCTCTTCCCTCCCCTATAGCATTTCATAATGCAAAATAGATATTTTAAATACAAGTACCTGTATAGGATTACTCTTTTAAACTCACAGCTTAATAAGATGTTTTTGAAATGTAACTGAAAATTCCCAATTTTTTCTTTAAAAAATGCTAAAATTCCCACTCAAAGCCATGGGTGTTTGGTCAAAATTTACCAATAAAACCATTCTTTGACGTACCAGCCATGGGGCACTGGGGTATGAAAAAAAAATGAAAAAACAATTCTGTGACCTAAGGCATTCTATCCTATGACCCAACCACATTAAACATACTGACAATACTGAGATCCTGACACACCCTCCCCCTCCCCCCCCCCCCCCCCCCCCCCCATTATGTAGATTCACTGCTATGAAACACCAATATGTAGATTCACAGCTGTCGATCACATATATTCTTTAACACCAAATGGATAGTCGCCACATAACATACATGTATGCTAATTTCTCAACAAAAAAAGAAAGGTTTTTTACAAACTTTATAAAGTTTATCTTTTACAAAATAATCAATGACAATAATTGTAATAAAATCACATTTTAGAAAACAGTTTCATGTGTTTTAACAATTATGAATAAAAGATAGCTGCTCATTTTGAATGTCTTAAAATGTAAAATCCATTAAATTACATCTCATTGAGAATGGTCGTTTATAATTGTATGTTGCCTTTTTAATCACGTATTAAAATAATTTTCATGCCAGGATATATATTTCATACAATGAGAGATAGAAACAAAATATACAAATCTTATAAAAACTAATTCAAGTGTAACGTTAAAGAGCTGCCAAGGGAGCCATATCCTGGGGAATTTCGCTGCCTTCTTCGAATAGCCCTATTGAGAGAATAATATTGAACATTTTGCTGTAATCGACATAAAAACTTTTGACAATGCTGAGAATAAAAAAAAAATTGTTTCTGGAAGTACACGTTATATATCTATCAACAGACTGCCGAACTCATAGTGCTTCCTCGTCAGATCTTCACCCAAAACCGAAGTGCGTGGATCAGCTCACTTCTCAGGAACTAACAGTATCCACGTCAAACCTGAGAAAAACAAAACAGTCCTCCAACTGACAGAGCAATAATAAATTAACACACATATACAAGTGCTCTTTGTAAGGGCACACAAGAATAAGTTAACACAGGTTAAAATATACATCTAAGGTTTAACAACATAACACATGGCACACAGACTGTGTACCCTAACAAATCTCAACAGTAAAACGTGTACGGTCTTTTTAAGTTTTAACTTAATTTATACATGTATGTAAAGAAGCTAGCCAATTGCTATATGTCTATAATGTGACACATCTAAACCAAGAGTATGAACAGTCAACATATTACAAAGTGAGCACGCTCAATGACTCAAAAACATGATGTTTATGATGCACACAACATGTATTATAGCATCACATTTCGGAGTAGTCCCAATATTGCAGCTTATGAATTCTTATTCACATTTTCACACAGTGACTTTAAACACTGTGATAGTAAATCATTCACAAAACCTGTGATTTTTGCCTTGGGTAAAACTGACATGATTAAAAAAAAATAATAATAAAAAATTAAAATTCACTGCAGAAGATACGAATGACAATTCTTTCTCATTCTTCTGTACAATAAACAGTCTACAGTTTGGCTAACGGTGGCCTAATCCCATGTTCGATCCTCCATATGTGAACGTCTGCCATTCTGGAGGACCCACTGGTCCAAACTGAGATGGCATTCCCCTGTTCATCGTCTGTCCGGGGAAAGTCATGCATGCACCAGGATCCGACCTTTGGCCCATGTTTGTGGCGTTTGACATTACATTGTGGGAGAGTGGGTTGGAGCTGTGAACATTAGGTGGCCTAGATCTCACATCCAGATAGCCCATGTGTGGTATGCCACATGCCGGTGGGTGGTGGGCTTCCATGTGTGGTCGGGACATATCGACTGGACCATTTAGATGGTTCATCATTGGAGTCGGGTTTCCTGCACCGTATCTTAGTTGACTAGAATGTGCCGGCCAAACCGAGCTTGGCTGAGACTGTCGTAAAGGTGGTCGTACCGATGGGTTGGGTCTAACCGAACTATGCTGTGAATGGTGTACACGAAGATTTGCCGATGCTGGTTTATTTGGACTGTGTTGTGAATGTCGTGGCTGTGGTATTGGGGAGCCATGGGGTGGTCCCAAGGACGACCGAACTGGAGCATTACCCAGGGGTGGTGGAGGGCGTGTAAAATCGGGAAATCTAGGATGTGATGGAGAAGCAGAATTGTTTGAACCAATTATGGGCGGAAGTGGAGGTGGCTGCAGTGGAGTCAAGAGGGGTTGGGGTGGGGCAGAGTTGGGGGGAGGGGGTCGAGTGAGTTTAGTATGATGGATATGAGCTGGGTTTGGTGGGGATGGTGCCACAGGACTTGATGTGTGAGCGTTTGCAGTCTGAAGGACACGAGGGGGTGGTGGAGGCCGGATGTATCTTGGAGAGAAGGGTGGGGGTTTTGAAGAAGATTTTTCCACTGTGGAATTGTGGTGGAGGGCAGGTACGGTATGTGGAGAACCATAGGCATTGTGTGTTGGAATGGGATTTATTTGCGAGGGATAGTCAGGGTAACCACCAGAGTGAGATTCGAGCTTTGTTTGCTTTATAAGCTGCGGAGGTGGTTTGTCACTGGAGTTGCTCGGTATGTAAGCCATGTCAGCTGGTGGTACATGTAAACCCTTACTGGCACCAGAACACCCTGTGACTGCTGCTTTCTGTGACGGATCCATGATGAACGGTGAAAACGCACCACTACCGTTTCCATGATAAAACACACTTTCCGAGTTAGTAACTGGAGCCAGCGATTTCATCACCACTAAACCACCACCACTTAACACATTACTGTTAACAACATGAATAGTCCCGGAACTGACACCTTTAGCACTCACTCCACCGCATGCAACTCTGTCTGTGAGGCCGTTCTTACTACTATACTGATTTCCACTGCTTATCTGGCGCGTCCCACTCACACTACTCTTAACCTTTCGTTCCTGATCGCTGTCACTGCTGTCGCTCGACATACTACTCAGACTGCTACTCCTAGAGCGACTAGACCAGCTGCGACTGCTAGAATGACTCCTACTCCGAGACGAGTCGCAACTTGATGATCGACTGTGTCGACGTCGTCGTCTGTTTCGGCTCTTTCGACTGTACGTCGTTTTCGGTGACCCCGGTGGTGTGTGCGGACCTCTCCGGTCAAGAGGGGATGACGACCTCGGTGAGTTGTGAGCTCCCCGAGATGAGCTGGATGATGGGCTGCTAACAGATGACATGTCCGACAGCTTAGGACACTTGGCTGATGTGGAGTCGCATCGGAACGGAAGCTTTACGGCCGCAAATAAACCTTTCGCTTTGCTACTTCCAGAGTCACGGGGTGGTGATGGTGTCGACGGCGTAACAGGACTCGTTTCTAATGGCTTGTCGTTGTCGCTAGTTTTACGTTTCAATTCTCGACTACGGTCTAATTCTGATGATGCAAAAGCCACAAGAGCATCAAAACCACTGTTTATCTGAGCTTGCCACTTTTTGTCAGGAGATGTCGACTCATGCGTCTTGGTTTTCGACCCACCTGCAGTACACAAGGAGTGCATGTCAGTTACACTTTACAGTCTAGCCTTTCCTTATCTGCAAAAACTGCTTAAAAACAGAAGTAACTGATAAGTAGCATAGCTGATTCTATTTCAAAATATTTTAGTCTCATGTGGTTACTAAGCAAAACATATCTTTAAAAAAAAAACAACAATTATTTTAAACTCAGATATATAGTTATTTTCTTTTATTATGGTTTTTTTTCTCTATTCTATGTAGTAAAAAAAGTTCCTGTGAACTCCCAGTTCTATACTATTTTAAAAAAAAATGGAAACTGATTATTTTTTTTACTTCATATTTTTTTTTTTTTAGGAAACAGAACTGGTTATAATCCACATAAAATGTAATCTTTGCGCCACCAATGAGCATTTACTAATTTATTTTAATCTTAGAATTTATTTTTATTGTTATGGCTATTAGTTCTAATGGATGCATAATTTATAGAGAACCACTAATACAATTTACCGCATTTAGATTAGTTTTAACAACCAATTTAAAATACATGTAATAAGAAGTTGATAAAGCAATGCATCTATAATAATATTAATGTATGCCATTATACTACTGATAAAACCAAAACTGCAAATGTCCGAAAGAAAAAAAGTGGCAGCTATATATATATTCTTTTAATATCAGTGAGAATTTATTGCTCAGTTATTAATGTAAGAGACCACAAAGAGTAAAAATAAATTGTGAAGACTTCAGCAGTGCTACTATGAACACTTGTAATGGAATGAAAACAGAAAACTAAATTTAAAAAAACCACAACTTTCTTCAACAGCTTGCTCATCAGTAAACATCGTCAGATGGTTAAAATGGTGAAAGAAAAGCGAAGGAAGAAAAGCAGCAATGACAACTACAAAATGGTACAACCAAACCTTGTACGACATCCAAACATTTCAGTTGTGTTTTATATTCAAAATAAGACGGTTGTCTCAATTTTGTGGTCTTCACTGATGTCACTGATTGGAGCTATACAGAAAAGCCAGAAGGAAAACAAGAGAAGTTAGGAAATGATTAGTTATAGCAGCAGAAGCAAATGGTGGTAGAAAATTAAAAAAAACATTGATAATAAAGATGTAAAATGTAAAAATTCAAATGGCCTCGGTGGCGTCGTGGTTAAGCCATCGGACTACAGGCTGGTAGGTGCAGGGTTCGCAGCTCGGTACCGGCTCCAACCCAGAGCAAGTTCTTAAGGGCTCAATGGGTAGGTGTAAGGCCACTACACCCTCTTCTCTCTCGCTAACCAACTAACAACTAACCCACTGTCCTGGACAGACAGCCCAGATAGCTGAGGTATGTGCCCAGGACAGCGTGCTTGAACCTTAATTGGATATAAGCACGAAAATAAGTTGAAATGAATGGAGAGACCATTTTTATAGAGTATTTAGTTTTGAAGAATGTTTTTTTATTATTTGTTTTTTTATTATAGCTGATGAAAAATGTTGTTTGATGCTTACCCAATACCATTTAATTAGTGTACATCAATAGTATAATCTATGGTTCAAAATGAAGTCACAAAACTTTTAAATAAAAGGAAAAAAAATCCCAAACAATTAGAAAAAAAAGAGTATTTTATTTTGCTTTATTTATTTACTTTTATTTCTAAACTGTGAAACAAAGTTACTGTGAATCTGAAGCTTACTTAAAACATCAAACTAATTTACAATAGGTAAATACCCGGTATAAACCACTAGTGAATAAAGACACTCTTTTATGCATAAATAAATGTTGCCCTTTTCAAGGTGGTCTCACATATCAGTTTCTACAAACACTAACATGCTTGTGAAGACTGTAAATACATGAAGCTCAGCTATTTCCAAACATGCCGTACATATTACATTGAGTAATATATCCCAAAACCCTTACATTATTATCCGAACATATAGCCTGCTGATTCCAAGTATCACTGGTACATTTAGAATATTTGGACACATACTGAATACTTCGCAATTGTAATATAGTTATTTTTTCCTTTGATACTTAACTTTTGGCAATAAAATTTTACATTATAATTTTTCAAGAGTAAAAGCATTTTATGCAATAAGGTACACAATGTATTTTTATAGTACATGTAATATGAATGCAATTAAAATAAGCATTCTTGACCAGAATATATTATTATATGAATATATTCAAAAGATGTCAAACATGTTACTCAAAATGTTCTACTTTAAAACAAATTTTTTATCAGAAATTAATTAACAATTTTTTTATTTCATTTGCAATGATTTCAATATTAGAGCTGTGAAAAATTAAACAGATCAGTGCAAGTAATGGAACACAGAGAGACAGAATTAATACAGCGTGCAGGCAGGCAAACATAAATCAAATCAATTAAAAAGCAGAGTTCGGCCATGCAACAGAAAGCTATGTTTACTGAGAGCTAGCCAGCCAAAATGTGTGGCACAATGAACTTGAAAAAAACTGTACAACACTCCCATTGCAGGGTGGACATCAGTGACAGTAAGGAAGGCAGTGCACCCACAAACACTTCCACGTGCACAACAAGGTGGTCTAGTTTTAGGACACATTTTCACTATGTACACAAGAGCTCACAAAACAAGGAAAATGGACTGTATTGAATGTAAGATCGACAATCTCACGCAGCCTAAACATGGATGTTGGACTACTGTTGTGACATGTTATTGTCATGACAGTAATGGAAATTAATGTACAATTGACACTTGAGTATGTCATAGCAGATTTTGAAAGCCGTATTACATGGAAGAAAAAATAAATAAAGCTTTAAATATAGCTACTCATATAAAACATTTATTATGAAATAACACAAACAATAAAAGTACTAGTTTTTTTTTACTTATTTGCAATCAGTACAGATCTGTTTATTGCATATGATACAAATTTAGCTTTATTTATCCCATGACACAACAAAGGATATATTTCCAGGTATACTAGAGAATACATAATGGTTTGCCAAGCTGACATGAAACAGATGTTAATCCATTTTCAAAAGAATATACTGATATTAACCCTTGCAATTGCCCACAGCAATCAGCAATGACATGGAGATTTCCGTGCACTTTTTATTCTCCATGGCACTTTTTGGCTGTGCACTATATTCTTTTTTTTTTCTTCAGCAGCATGATTTTTGCCATGGACATTTTTTAATTGCTGGGTTGGTGATGTTCATCACCACTTTCATTCTTATTGTAATTTGCCAGTGGCAATGCCATAAAACTAACCTCCAGTCTAGTTTAGATCTTTCAACAATTAAAAAAATTATCCGATAACAGATACAAGTAATCTAAACAAACAGTTCATCAGATTAACTTTGAATCTTAAATGAACAAGCTAAGACATTGTAATCATTCAAAGTGGCTCAAATTAGAGTTATGAATAAGACAACATATTAACGGTCTCACACAAAACACTGCTGAGCATTTCAGTTCAAAGGAAAGGAAGGAAGAAAATGTTTTATTTAACGACGCACTCAACACGATTTTATTTATGGTTATATGGCGGCGTCAGTTCAAAGGAGCCACAAGTAGCTGTGATTCTTGGGGCCATGTATTGAGCCGCTTAGAGGCTTTAACATGATGATACATTTTTCCATTTCGTCGTTGTGCAATCCAATAAACAATAATTAAATTTCTGTTACATTCATTACAACGTAACGTCATCCCATTGGTCCAGACGTAGCAACAGGAGTTTGTTCATTTTTCGATGAACGTAAAAATTACGTCATCAGGGAATGTCATATGTGATGACATCATTTTATATGGGCAAGTTGTCTTAATGAGCATTATTGTTTATGTATAAAAAATAATTCAAAATAAAGTATGACATTTTAGTGTTATTATTAGCATGTATCATTCAAATTTAATTATAAGTATTGTCTGTTATTTCTTTTACGTTCATCTGGGTATGAACAAAAAAAATCATCCGCAAACTTATGTGAGAACGGCTTCGCCGATTCACACAGTTTACGGATGATTTTTTTTGTTCATACCCCGATGAACGTAAAAGAAACAGACAATCCTTAAATAAAACAAATTTGGAGCATTTTAATATCCAATTTGCCTTCTCCAAGGGCCAACACTGTATGCCACTGAAGATCAACTTAAACTGGCCATTACCCAAGTATAAAGACAAAACGTACCATTTCACATTCACCATTTTTTAACTACAATCTAGAGCCTGGCTGTTCAAAGCATGGTTTAACTTAACTACAGGTTAGCATATTTCTCTTTTGAATTTTTTAAAAATAAATACACAAATTATATGGAATTTGATAATGGATAGATACAACAGGTTGTCTTAAATAAAATTTCAACACCTCTTTAATTACTATTAAAATAAATATTTGATTTTGAACATTTATCTTCACCAATGGTTAAAGCTACCTTAACGTTTGAACAACTTGGCCATTCCAGATTTTAATACACCATATGCTTAAGAAGAATCCACACTGCAAGACACCCTGAAGCAAGCAGTGCTGCAGTTGTTAAGCATCTTACCTGACGAGGAAGTACCAGGAGCTGCGGCCAACTGCATGGGCACACCCTGGGCGAGCTGAGCTACCACGTGATTGTTGGCCATCGAGTACGCTGCACTACTCGGTACCACTGCCTGCGTCATGACGGCAGACTGTGATACCGACATAACCACTGCACTGCTGCTGCTGCTGGTGATAGTAGTGGTCTGTCTTCTGCTTGGAGTGGAAGTCTTAACAATGGCAGTATTGTGCTGAGAATGTAAGACCTGAGTGTTTACATGTCCCTGAGGTTTTGGTCGATATACATGATTGGCACCAACTCGTTGCTCTTTGTGCTTCATTATTGCATTATTTATTTGCACGCTGGAGGGACTGACGCCAGCAGTCGTTGGAGTGTAAATAACTCGAGCTTGACTCCCCAATTTGTTCGTCAGGTGACTGCTGACCATCTGTACTGGTGCTGATTGAATATTCATGGGCGAAGTCTGCGCGTGGCTCACCGAGTGAACCGGAGGTGTGATTCGACACAATGCGGTCTTACCGACCGACGCCCTGCGAGGCTGAGGTACAATTGGTTTGGGGATGGTGGCCGGTATCCTCCGAGTCAGGATCTTTGGACTGACGGGTACCTCCACACCAGAAGGAATGGATTCGGTGCTGCTTCTGCTGCTAGGTCGGCTGATTGGCGAATAGCTCGGCTCAAACTTCTTCTCCATCGGCGATTCCCTGTTCTTTGTGTCCAATCTGTCTCGCAGACTGATCAAATCATTGGCCACGGACAGCCGTAGCTTGTTTTCCGACATGGGACTGAGATCAACAGTAGTATTGCAAGAGGGAATGTTACCAAGCATGTCCATCTGGTGCTTCATTACATTTTTCAGAGCCAGTGAAACCGGTGCACTGTTTCCTTTCGTCTTCTTTTCTTTCTTGATCTTTTCTGCATTATCCAAATTAGCATAGGAATGTTCTGCACTGGCCTTGTATGCAGTGCGGGAAACGTCCGATGGTTTTGTTGAAATCACAGACTTGCTGGTTTTCGTGCATTCAAGCAGACCTTTTATTGAAAAATTGGGCTCCTTGAATTTTGAAACGGATGGATCGTCGGCATTGCTCAGCATTTTGTTTTTGTATTCTTCTATCTGATGAACTGTGGACTGGTCGAAGCCGTTCTTCCCACATATATTATCCATTAATACGGATGTTACATCGCTCTTCAGCTTCGTCATCATGCAAGCAAACTCGTGTTCATTGTCTCTAACTTCAGTTGTTCCCAGCTCAGTCTTCACTGCAATTTTGCACTTCTCTGCATCTACAGTTTTGTCTTTCACAGTGGATTTCTCGTCTTCCATTTTGTCATCGTACGGACTGGAGATGTCGGGTCGGGACTTCCACGTGCTGATCAGATCGATGTTGATCTTCTCCAGGTTGTCCACCTCCTGCTCCAGCTGTAACACGTGACTCAGAAGTTTCTTCTTACGCGAAAATGAGGTGGACACCTCTTTCCGCAAATAATTCTGAGTGTAGACTGGTTGTAAGAATCCATTCTGAAATGTTAACATTCAATATATTTAGGAGACATTTATGATTAATATGGATTACAATTTGAAATGTTTAAAGATTGATTTTCATTACAATTAAACAAAAATTACAATTACTGTGGTATAATTAAAAGTGCAGACTGGTTGTAAGAAACCATTCTGATATGTAACATTCAATACAGTTAGGAGACAAATTTTGTTTTTATTGCCAGCCCCGTGTTTACAATTAGAACACATGCCAAGGGTAAAACATGGGTTGTGTACATAAAAATAATAAAACAACATAATATAATACTTTAGGGTACTGGCTTGCAAACCGCACCTCACCCCACCATCCATCCCACCATCCATCCATCCATCCCACCATACATCCATCCATCAATCCATCCCACCATCCCACCATCCATCCCACCATCCCAACATCCATCCATCCATCTCTCTATCTCACTCTCTCTCTCACTACATATCTAATCAATGTAGCTACCCATTTAACACACTTTCATCCTTTTCCATTCTATGAATGACGTACATAAATATTTAAAATACGCACATGATATATATATATATATATATATATATATATATATATATATATATATATCATATAATATCTTACATTTTCAGTGCAATCAAAGTATGTGATATTTTTCAGATCACATACTTTGAGAATTTGATAACTTTGCAAATTAGATGTAAATTAGTCGAGGTTTCCAATTTTCGTAGCCATGTAATTTTCAAAGCTTTAGCATAGTTAAATATGTCTATCATTTCGAGACCTCCCTCATTAACAGGTTTACACAAAGTTATTCTTTTTATCCTGTCTGGCTTTTGATTCCATACAAATTTAAATGTTTCCGATGGATTTGGTAAGGTCAGAAGTAGATAACTAAGCTTAGATATTAACAGAGATTTTATTATAGCTATTCTTCCAAGTGGTGTTAACAACCTTCTCATCCATGTATTTATAATTTGTTTAATTTCAAATAGTTTAGAATTATAATTAAGTTTGGTCATTTCATTCAAGTCAGTACTAAAAATAATTCCAAGTGCTTTAAATGAAGGAGGATTCCATTTTAGATTAAGATTTTGTAAATATCGTATTGGACTATTCCTAAGAAAGCCAATACAGATTACCTCTGATTTATCATAATTAATAGTCCTGATAATTCGGAAAAAATATTCAAGGTATTTATTGCTTCTTCAAAGGACTACCATCAAGTATAAAATCAGTATCTTCGGCATACTGTGAAATTAGGTATTCTTTATTGTTTATTGAGATGCCTTTAATTTTCTTATTTTTATATACAAGTCCTGCAAGAATTTCTACACAGAGAAGAAATATATAAGGAGATAATGGATCACCTTGCCTACAGCCTCTATATATACTGATGGAAAGAAATAAAGGATCACACAGGTAGCAACAAGAAATAATGACTGCATTAAAAATCAATTCATATTGTCAGAAGTTGACTGGGAACATATAGGCAGCACATTCAACACTACAGACATTCAATCCCACATTACAATTTGGTATGAAATACAGACATTACTATGCTAGTTGTGACTTAAATTTGGTCTACAATTTGATGTGTTCCCTTATTTCTTTCCATCAGTATATATTAAATGATGAAGACACATTTCCATTAACTATAACACTTGATTTTATATTTTGGTAAAAAACAGAAATCCAGCGTTTAATATCTGTTCCAAAGCCGAAAAAGTCAAGGGTTTTGTGTATATATGACCATGAAATGGAGTCGAATGCTTTTTCGAAATCTACTCGTAGAAATATTCCTGGAATATTATGCGATTCAGTATAATACAAAATATCATACAATATCCTTATATTGTCACCAATATAACGACCCAGCATGAAACCAGTTTGGTCTTTGTTAATAAGAAAATGAAGTACTTCTTTAATTCGTTCGGATATACACACAGATGCTAATTTATAGACAACATTTAAAAGTGATATCGGTCGCCAGTTGCTAAGAAATGTTTGAGTTTATCACCTTTAGGTATACAAGTTATTATTCCCAGTTTCTGAGTAACACTGATAAAAGCATAAAATTTATGGGATCTGAGAACAAAATAGCCTATGTCTTTCCAAAAACATTTGAAGAATTCTGCAGAAAAGCAGTCTGATCCTGGACTTTTGTTATTTTTTGTGCACTTCAGTGCATTTGATAATTCCTCATAGGTTAATAAACCTTCTACAGAATCAGCCTGTTCTTTACTTAATTTGTTTAAATCTTGATCTGAAAGTAAATAATTTAGACTGGCGTCACTTATACTTTCTTTAGAAGAATAAAGCTTTTGATAAAATTATTTTGTTTCGTTCATAATTTCTTTTTTATCTGTAATAATAGAACCATCGGTTTTTTCAATAACTGTTATGGATTTACTAATAAAATTTATATTTTCTAAGTTACAAAAGTAATTAGTAATGCGTTCACCCTCTTCTATCCATCTAGCTCTCGATCTGATGTATCCACCTTCCATTGTTTTTTGACGCACATTTTCTAAATCGTTTCGTTTCGAATTAATGTTTTCAAAGTCTAAATGATCGCTTTTTTGTAAGGATTCTATTTCTTCAATTAATTTTTCTTCCCGTTTACTATTTTCTTTTTTCAAATAAGATTAGTAGGAAATCGTCTTGCCTCGTATCTCCATAAGTAAAACTTCTAAAAATAATTGATCATTAATTTGAAAATCAATTTCTGTTAGGGAAATATTATTGATTGCTTCCAGATTGTAGACTAGTACAGCATACTGTCTCTTAACTCTAGCAATTATGTTTTTTATTATTGTTAAGTAAGATTTATTTTTTAAAAGTGAGTTATTTAATTTCCAATAGGTATTATATTTTATATTTTCAGTTAATTCGAACTTAAGACTTAGCACAGAATGATCGGTTCTATATCCATAATGTATATTAGAGTTTATTACAGAAGAACATAGTGAATTTGATATTAAGAAAAAATCTAATCAGGCCTGTTTCAATGGTGTGTTCCTCCTCTATGTATATTTACGAAGTTCAGGGTTATGGTCTCTCCAGATATCAACAAGATCTAGCTCACTAATCATCTCTAATACTGCTTCGCATGCATTTGGGTTATTAATATTTACATAGTTGAGTGTATCTATGTGTGGACAATTATAATTAATATGGATTACAATTTGAACTTTTTTAAAGATTGATTTTTATTACAATCGGAAGAAATTTACAATATTGTTATAATTAAGAGAAAATGAGGATTCATATTTTATTATATTAATATTAATTAAAAAAACAAAAAAAACAAAATGAAAATACAGGCGTCTGAAAATAACAAGAATGATAGTTCAGTTTGTCCGTCATTTGCACAAGTCTAGCTTTGCATAACCCATTTTTCATTTGCACTTAAAAATTTAGATAATAGGTTTCACAAACTTGAAAATATATGTGACCTTATTTAGTTTTGTGTCAATCTAGCATCTCGGAATTTAATATTCAGCACAAAAATGAAAGTCAACATATTTTGCTAACACTCACAATCAACTTAACAAGTGAATCAAGTATTGGCAGTTTCATGGTCAGATAGTGTATTTTTAGTTTACTGTAATACATACAGAATAACATCTATAAAAGTAATCTGAAACCATATTACAATATAAAACTGAATCGACATATTAATAATAAATACCTTTCGGGGATTTAATTTGGTACTTGGGCACGATTCACTGACCTTCTGGGCAATCAACTGTAAAAAGAAATTGAATAATCAATAAACTGAGGAGTAATTTCAAAAACATTTCCTTGGTGAAATATTACAGCCCATGTTCGTTAAAAGGCTGCAGTGTATGGCTGACTATTTACATCAGCAGAGTCATACAATGATCTTCAGTTCTCTTCTATCGACACTGAAACATTTTACTTTCTGTGCATATGTCCAAATATTCTATTTACAACCATACAAAACTATCAAAATATCACTTTTAACAAGTAACTTTGGTGAAATATATGATAGTTTCTTGACTATTGTAATACTAGTCATGAGGAGGACATACTTGTTGACATGGTAACATGAACTATTTCCTAATAACCATCATCTTTAAAGTATGTCATCTTTGAGGATCCAGTTTCTGATTAGATAAAGTACAATATGTATATGTGTACCATATGAAACAAAAAAGGAATTTAACTAATACCAAAAACAAAACAAATTAATCTTAAAACTCAAGGAAAAAATGTGTCTCTTGTTTTTAAAACAGACACACCTTACTATTTATAAAAAGAAACATAACATAATAATTCATGTCAATCATTTAAAACATTTCTTGGATAAGCTTGAGGAATTTATTTTCAAAATGTCCAAAAAATAATCACTCACGTCAGCAGACATGTACACAAATATCAAGAGATTTCTCAAATATCTACATGCCCCCAAAAACATGCACACACAAAACGTTCCAGCATAAAAAGGATTAATCAGTAGTCAATATGCCTACTGTACAATAGAACACAAATAACAAAAACCTAAATTAAAAAGTAAACAAAAGTATAGTACTTGTCACTCTCTGGCACAAAATAAAAGGTTTATAAACCAATGCATGCCACACACTCCTATGATGACAGATATACGTAAAAAGTTGAACAATGCAATATAACCAAATTTGAGCTTTAATTTTTAATTTCTTCTAGCTGAAATTCAAAGTATTCACTATGATTTAACCAGAAAAAAGATGTACTAAAATATGCATTAATCATCCTAATTTCTATCCACAAAATAATTACACCAGTATAAGACTAAATGATTTCATAGGTAAGTTTAAAAAAATTTTATAATTTAAAATTTTCAGTGGAACTCCCCTAAACTGGACACCCTCTGTACTAAGTAAAAAGTCTGGTTAAAGAAGTATCCGGTTTAGAGAGGTTCTCTTCTATACTGATATTTAAAAAGTGGCTGTGGAAAATATCTGGTTTTGAGGGAATTCTGTTTACAGAGAGTCTGGTTTTGACAGGTTTTACTGTATATCATATATATAAAGTCCCACCATCCTGACATAAATATTGATATCTTTTTTTTAATTTAGTTATTCATTTTTAAAAGTCATGTTTAAAAAGTGCCCGAGAAACAATGTCATTACATTTTGTTTGTCCACAAGTTTAGTTCAACTTCCATGCACATAGCAAACTTTACGATTAATTGAACATGAAAATAAAGCATGCATGATTTGTGATTGGTGACAACAATGATGACTGAACGGCCACAACCAATGGATGAGTGTGTACGGACTGGGCGATCACTCACTATCTGCTGCTGTTCCAGCTCCAGATTCTTGATCTGCGAGTTCAGCAACACAGTCTGGCGTTCTAGGGCTTTGTGGCACTCCACGATGTTCTTGGCCTCATTTAAGAAGTCACTGGGGTTGTCCGCTTTGATTCCGAGCTGAAGAGAGGTCAATTCAATTGGCGTGTCAATTAAAACTTTAGTCGGTCAAAATGGGAACACGTTTTTGATAAGTATTAACAGCAGCTCAACCAACCAACCATTTGGCACGTGCTTCTGTCCAGTGAAATATTTAAGCACGCTTGTCTTGGGCTGAGTTTCCTGGAGATTTGTCTAAGACAAAGGGAACAGCCTTTCATTTTTTTAAAAATCATTTACCTTATGTTTTAGGCAGCCAATTATTATTATTAAGTTATATATTTTTGCTTCAATTTTCAGTATGCTTGTACGTTTCCAATAAACGCAAGTTGAATAAATCTTCAAGTGGGGTAAAAACAACATTACCATAATACCCAAATAAATAACATGACTAAATCATGTTCAACTAATCACAAATGTCAACAAATCCTTTTTTAAATTATTTTTAAAGAGGTAGCATTAACTGTTATATATTTTCTCAGGCACTTAGTAACAAAACATAGGTCTCAGAGATCAATTAACACACTCAGTCAGAAGTGGTGTCCTCGTGTTTTTGTTGTTGTCCCAGTTATTATAAGGATAATTCTTTTATACTTTACATACACACGCATACGCACTCATGTACATAAAAAGGTCAAGAATTATTTCAAATTAAAGGTGCCACATTCCCCAATGCTCAATATGTGCCAAACTACTAAACTGTTTGTACTATAGCAATTTTCATTCTAAATGGTTTCTCTAGCATGTGAATGATGCAATTTTTAACTTATTCTTCTATTAACTTCTAAAAATCAAGAACTATTAAATTCATTTACAATTTTACTATTTGTGTATCATTAATATATTGAAATTTTACCCAGCAAGGCATTATTAGTTCACAAACATTTCAAATGTTTTATTTCTCAATATATTTGTTCAAAGTTAAAGTTTGTTTTGTTTAACAACACCACTAAAGCACATTGATTTATTAATCATCGGCTACTGGATGTCAAACATTCGGTAATTTTGACACAGTCTTAGAAAGGAAATCCATTAGTAGCAAGGGATCTTTTATATGCGCCATCCATCAGACCGAATAACACATACCACAGCTGGAACTAGAAACAGCCCAATGACCAGCCATGCATTATTTGTTTAAATCAATAAGGTTTTGAACAGACCACATAAACCATATTAATTTCAATTTATTTTAGATTTATTACAGTATCTAGTATAATATTCTTTTAAAATCAAAAAAATATTTTAACTGTTCTTTTATTAACATAAATACATTAATTTTGTACTTTGTAAGTTTTAGGGTTTTTTAAATACATGATATTTTGAATAAATGACTTTAAATTATGGCTATGAGCAATGACATGTGACTTTTAATAAACGCCACATATCTGAAACTGAAGTTCACTCATGATAACTAGACACATTTTTACCTCAGATAGACGTGTCTTTAACATCTGACAACTATTCTTCTGTAAACCTGTAATTTGTTTTTCTAATAAAAACATTTTAGACTGAAGTTCATTTCGTCGTATCTGAAATGTATAAACAAAAGAATTCAATGAACTCATACTAATAACAGTATTTATAACCTAATTATTTACAACAAAAAGAGTTTTCCTTTGGTTTTTAAATATTGGGCCTTTAGGCAATTCAGTTTCAGCTATCTACTTGTCTAATAATAATAAATGTTGCTTACCATATAATTGTTGACTGGTTTTTAAGAGTACTGTTAACCATGTGCTAATAGTACCCAATTACACATTAATGATAATATTTCCACCCTAAGGGCAACAAGTTTTTAAAATAATCAAGCAGAACGATAGACAAAACCAACTATACTCTCAGTATTATGTACAAAACAAAATGTGAAATAACTATATACCATATATCTTCACCTGGAAGTTGATCTCAGCTTTAAGTAAAGTCCCTAATTTCAAGCCCTGAACACACTAAAACTTCATTTCCTTTAGAGGGTTGAACTATAATTTATCTATAACTTACCCATGATAACCATGTAATAAACCCATGTAATAATTTAGTATATTAACCCGGTTAATAATGGTACGCAAATTTAAAGGTATATGCAAATTTGCAACGTCTCGTGATGACGTCATATTATGGTTGGAGGCGACTTTAGTGCTGTGATTTACTAAATATCAAATGAAAATGTTATAGGATAAATAGAATTCATTACTTATGGGGTTTTTAATATGTAAAATATCAACCTCGTCTAGTTAATCGGTATTTGTCTCAGCAGAGCCTCGACAAATACAGATTAACATAGACTCTTGTTGATATTTTCCTTATTAAAAAATACTTGTGATGAATCCTTTATATACAACATTGTTATTAATAATAATAATAATGATGATAATAATATCTATAATATTAATACTTACATTTTCCTTATCAATATGTTCCTGTAGAAATGTTTTATAGTGGGAACTCTGCATGTGGGCAAGAAAGCCCATATACTGTTGACGGAAAATTTCTGTAAAATGAAAAAAATATTACATTTTAAATTGCTAAGACAATTAAATATTATTTTATTAATTAAATCTAGACTCAACAAAATTAAGAAATTACCAGTATACTTTTTGGTAATTCTTTGCTAGTGCGATATTATTTTAGCAAATTCTGATCACAAATGACTTTTAAATACCATTTCAGTAAAGTCTGACTCATAATACATGCATATTTCATCAACATCCCACTCTAAATCCCAAACCAATCCACCAAACTAAATAAAATGTATCACAAAATAGTCCAAAAATATACAAGAAATTTTGTTTGTAAATACAGGGAACAAAGCCAGTGCTCACACTGGAAAGAATTTCGGTTTAGCTATTTTTTTTACATATGGTAGAGTTTTTCCTTGAAAACTGAACACTAAATGTTGTAGCCACTTTGTATGAAAATGAACAACACAGAAGTGGAAATGTGGTCAAATATGAAATTTAACCAAACTTTAACGAGACTTTAAGCAAATGTTGACGCATTCAGATGGCCAGATGGAAATCGTCATTCTACTGACTTGCATTAAGCACTGCACGAGAGCAAAATATTCTTATTGACCCTGGGATGTATTTATTCAAATTTTTGGAGTTACTAAAGTTTACACAAGCATTAATCCTCCAGAATACACTTTGTATATGTTCGTGAATAAGTTGATAATTGTGAAGGGACTCTAAAAGAAGAGGATTACGAGAAAACAGAATCTAACCAAGCAGCTGCTGCAGGGCTGGAGGAGTTTCCAAAGATGACACAGTTTGTTTCTGGACAATCGGCTTGAAGTATGACTTGGACTTCCCCGTCATCGTACGATCATTGTACTGCTGGCTTTCAGCACCTAGCAAAAAATAGAAAAACAACTAGATAACAAATACCCCGACACTGAATCTACTTCAACATATTTTCTATTTTTACAAAGATCATTTCACAGTAAATACAACTTGATAAATAATGAGACCAGAGGAAATATTTTAAGTAATGAATGAGATTTTAAAAATTTTGTATTATTAAATTAAAACTTAAAGCAAAAACTCTATAGAAATGAAGAGTGCATTTCAGATTAGAATAGACAATGGGTGTTAAAAGAAATAAAAAGAACTAAGCTAAGTTATACAGACTGAAATAATAATAATAGAGATGTTAGCTATAATTTAATAAAAAGAAATTACATCACATACCAAAATGTATAAAAGTATTTCCAGTCCCAATTTCTAATTTTCACATACAGTGATTTCCTGTGTATTATGTGAAATATTTTTATTCAACATTTAATTTTAATTTTTTTTTTAATCTAAAATAACACAGAGGATATACATGCATGCAAGAAGAGAAAGAAGTGGCCAGGTGTATAATACCTGTTGCCATGGTAGACAGGAGAGTGTGGGTATGCAACAAGTTGAGGCCATCCAAGTCCAAAGTTTTACCTTGTGTTCCGCACTTTTTGCTTGCCAGTGTTTTAACACCTTCTGCAAGAACAAATATTATTCAAAAATAACATACCATAAGAAAATTGAAACACAATACAACATTTGGCAGGATTCAAACCCTCTGTACTAATATCGAAGCCAGAACCATCACAATTACCGATATCCAGTTAACTTGTATGACTAACATAATAAAAGCTTAAAGTGTTAGTGTAATAGTGTTAGCTTGGCTATAAACTAACAAGAAACTATAAGCAAAAAAAAACAAAATCATATTCATAAAAACAATCTCTTGACAACATAATTCCTTAATGAGTTTAGTACAAAATTTAATTTAAATGAATAAAAATCTGACACTAGAAAGTTATTGAAAAAAAACAATTTAAAACTATATTACATATATTTACATATATAATATATATATATATATATATATATATATCCCACCTTTGTTTGCATTACGTTTCCGAATCATCCCATTCAGTCTCTTGCTTGGTCTCTTTCTACGTTTCTCCTTTCTTAAACGATTACGCATCTCCATGTTCACCTGGAATATTATGAATATAAACAAATTATCAGCTGAAATACATAGTATCAGAACAGAATATCAGATTGACAGTTTAAAGAAATTAATGTAACAATTATAGGGAAGTTATACAAGCAACAATCAATTATTTATTTACAGCATTCAACAATTAGCCCATTGCCCACGTGAAATATTTATATAAAGTGAAACCCCTCTAAACCGGACACCCTCGGGACCAAGTAAAATGTCCAGTATTAAGAGGTATTCAGTTGAGAGAGGTTAAGTTATGTATAAAAAAATTTTAAAAGGACCGTGAAAAATGTCCGGTCTGGTGGAAATTCCGGTTTACAAAGGGTCCGGTTTTGAGAGATTTCACTGTAGTAGTTTTAAATATTTTATGTATTTATAATTTTTTATACACACAAGCATGCATGCAGAAACACACAAGCATGCATGCAGAAACACACAATATAAGAGTACCAGCCATACAATACTGTAAATCTGTCAACACAAACTTAAACATAATGCTATGAAAACAGAAATAGCTTCAATTTTGATGTTTAATATGAAAACAAACCGTGTCATTCTCCTGGTCCCCGCTGGAAGGTGACTTGGGTCGTGACACCCACTCCGCCCAGCCCCGCCGCGTGGTGGGTCCGTACAGGCTGTTACTCTCGTCGGTGGCATTGCTGGTGTTACTGGCACTGTCAAAGTCAAGAACCTTGGCCGCATGGTAGTGCTCATCATGAGGAGCAACCTCCCGTCGATGTCTACTCTTCCTATCATCCTGTAAACACAAAATCAAAACTGAGGGATCCTTGGATTCTTTACAGTAAATTTGAAATGTAGCCTGACCTCAAACCATACTGGATTTGACCCTGCCAACAGCCAAACTACGACTAAAATTGTTTAATGTGTTTCACTCACATGATCAATACATCCTTAATGAAGGGGGAAAGATATATATTACCTTTTGAAATCTATTGACCATATTAATGTTATTAATGTAACTATATAGCATTTGTAAATAAAAAACCTATCTCTATGTTTGATGCTATCAACAAATGCTTTTTTGTGTCGATGGACAGATACTATTATTTCAATATAAGCATATGAATATTATGGAAAATGTCCTAAAAATTAAGTTTGACATTATTCCACGATTCTGATATTTTTTCACCTTAGTTATTGTTCTTTATTTCACAACATATACTTACCACATGAATATTATTGGTTTTATCCTTAAAAGAAATTGGTCGCCCTTTTCTATCTCTACGCACTTCTTCCTGAAATAATTATCAAAAAAACATAGATTTCACAAAAAGTGGAAAAAAGAAAAAGAAAATATCAAGGGACACAATTATAAGATTCTGGAAAGACATTCTGCTAGAATTTTACATATTGTTGTGTGTCAAATTTATTACTTAAAAAAATTGGCCATGAAAACGGAATATATTTGGTCTTCATTTTAACAACATAAACTCCAGTTTAATTAATAAAGGATTCAGTCTTCTGCAATTATTTGATTTTATGTAACTTTTCAAATAAAATTAGAAGGCATATTTAGAGATTTTAGTTATGTTAATTTAGTTAGTTTAGTTAATGTCAGAAAAATAATCATTCATTCAGATTTCTTACCTTAATACCAGGATTCTTTAAACGCAGAAAATATTTTTCAAGCTGTGAAGAAAAGCAAATATTTATCATTATACACATGGGACATAAAATACTGGTTAGAATAAAAGTGTACATCCGATACAGTCTGACTGAAACCAACCTTACTGCTGTACTGTCGTTTTCGAAATTACCAAAGTTGAATTTGGTGAATACATTTCACTATTAATTCATCATAAACCCAATTTAAAAATTGAAACTTGGTTCAGACTACTTTTTATTACATACCTTTTCAATCTTACTATAGTGATAAAGACATTTTGAAATCGTGTGATAAATTTATTTTGTATCATACATATGTGCAATCTGGACCGGAACTTTTAAATGGGAAATTCTCTTTTTACTTTTACTGCAGTTAGCGGGTTTTTATTTACCAATGTCATGTCTGATTTACAAATTACGTCAATCGTATTTGAAACTTTACACAAGGCTGCCGCAGAATATGATTCTTAATGTTAAGTAAATCGATGAAAGGAGTTTTGATCATAGATTTAACAAAATGCTGTTATGACGTTAAATTAAAAACCATTTTCCTAAAACATAAAAGAAGGTATGTAATAAATATAGAACTTCACATACGTTGTTGTTGCTTCCTATTTATTCCACTAGTTTATTATGCGAAAGAACATACCACTCCACCACTATGTGGTCTCGTGGTATATATTCTTGCGTAAAATAAACTTGTGCAATAAAATAGGAAGCGAAAACAACGTATGTGAAGTTCTGTATATTTATCACCACTTTGACTGTCTCGTCGTCTTCAATGTGAAGTATGACATGCCACACCGGAAATAAAGTAACAATGCTACATTCAGCCAGTCATTTATCGCTAAATGTTTGCAAACTATTATGACTGGTTCCTGAAGTCGTTATTCAGTTTAATGTGTAGCATAAAATCAGTCTACCAAGAAAAGCATTAGCGACAAACAGCTCGCTGAACTTACACCTGGCAAAAACCTGTCCTGTCTGCACAGGCATGACTAAGCAGTTAACCTGGTAAATAAGACACTACTCGTTTTCCAACAGTACTGTAACAGGACTAATCGTCAGTTTTACAGCGAGTGACAATAGTAAAATGGTATTAGTTTTTTTAATTTCGCTTAAAATCGTAATTCTGTTTCCAAATGTAAATTCAGTTTCACACTGGGAATTTCGCAATTTCTGTCCGTTTTCCACGATCTCAGAAAATTATTGGGTTATACATGATTAGTAAATGCAAAAGATATCGCCTGAAGAAACATTTTAAACTGTAGGTGGAAAAGCCATTTGATGAAGAGGTGCAATATTAAATGGGAACAGCAAATATAACCAACCAGTGAAAACAAAGGCACCATGCATCACAACTGTCAATTAATAAACAACAAACTAATATTTAATCCATCACACTGAGGCAAAAACTAGTTCAAACCTCCAGCAGTCAAGTTTTAATCAAGTATCATCAACTGATTTAATGTCACTTGTTCTATAAAGTTACTTGCTTTGATCACACCCAAGAATAACATAAAACAAATTAAATATTGATGTATTCTGATGATACACATAAAAATAAAAATAAAAATTATTATTACTACTTGTGGTAAAAAAAACACCCTCAAAATTCAGAAATTGTATTCAAATTATCATTAACAAGTTATGCCCCTAACTAATCTTTAAAACCATGTGATCATCCATTCTTCACACCATTCAGAAGCATCAAATGTTAAATACAAGACTGATATTTCCAGTTTAAATAAACTAATAAGATGCACAAAAAAAACATGAACAGATACTAGTACACACTTTAAAACCACTGACTTTAATTTCCAAAAATATAGCTATTCTTGTTTTAGAGAAAATTATTTTGAGCCACCACAAACATTGTTGGATTTGTCAAAATTGATTAAATTTAAACAAAACATTTGTAGTAAAAAAAGTTTGTTAAAGTTTATTTTGTTTAACAACACCACTAGAGCACACTGATTTATTAATCATCGGCTATTGGATGTCAAACATTTGGTAATTTTGACTAGACCCACTACATTTTTCCATTAGTAGCAAATATCTTTTATATGCACCACCCCACAGACAGGATAACACATACCATAGCCTTTGGTATACCCATCATGGTGCACTGGCTGGAATGAGAAATAGCCTAATGGGCCTACCGATGGGGATCGATCCCAAACCAACCTACTTCCCGCCCCTCATTTTAAGTAATTTGCAAGTTAAATGTTAAAAAAATTTTTTTTTGTAAAAGCCACAAATATTTTACACTGGTTAATAACCAGGGTCAGTGGTATTAAAAATTGTACTGTAAACTTAAAATTAAAAACTTGCACACACTGACTGCGAGAGAAATGTAGGGACACGTTATTAGAGAAACCCACTGCAATGGTCGTGCAGCTCTCTCTGCATGCTACTCACCAATGTTCTATCAATTGTGTGAACATAGTAGGTGAAAGGTTTGCCCGTCCAGGAAACAGCACCACAGAGAGGCGACAGCTCCGTGACGTGCATGATTGTCCCAATATCTGCAACAGCACAAACACTTTATACAAACAACTGACACCAACTCATAACACTACTGTAACCCTCTAGCTGATCACTGTGCCCAATATTCTGTGCAAAATCTGCTTCTTGCTGCAGTACTGTTTTTGTTTCAAGAGTAATAGCTGCATATCTGTGTTATAACACAAACTTTGACAATGCAACCCCTGCATTTACCCACGGCAATCAGCAATGCTGTAGAGTTTTTCATTCTCCACGGCACCTTTTTTGCTGTGGACTATATTAGAATTTTTTTTTAGACATGTTTTATTTTTGCCGTGGACATTTTCTTAATTGGAGGGGTTACAATGCAATAAAAACAAACTCTCACAATTTCATTTCTATGTAGCTAGTTAAATTTATTATGGAATAAACGTTTTAATATGTTTTAAATACCAATTTAAATATGTCATTTTGACAATTTAATTTTGTGATTATTATGCATTAACTGCACACAATTTATAATGCAAGAAATTTACTAATAAACTGAATACAGCCTCTATGTTAAAATTTCCATCTAGGAGCCAGATGGCACCTATTTCTATTTTTTAATATAGATAGTATGAAATGTTTTAGTTGCCAAATGAAAAAAAAAGGGTCGTGTATCAGTCGCAATGTAGAGGGCTGAACAAAAATCTAGTTTTTATTGCATTCTTAGTACAACACAGATTTTAAGAAGTACAGATATTAGACGAATCAAAAACACAACTGCAGCCAAATAATCTGTCAAGCAGACAGCAAAAAAAAAAAGTTAAAAGAAAGAGTTAGTAAACCAACAATGTGGGGCCCCCGACTCATCAAGGGAGGCAACTGTGACTGCCTCTACTCACCAGACTTCTGTCTAGAGTGTGTAGGTAGAATGTGACTGGTTTGCCTGTCCAAGACACGGCACCTCGCAATGGGGACAGCACAGTAACATGTATAATGGAGGTAATATCTGGAAAACACACACTCATCAATGGATCACTGTTAAAACATAGGGTTATCTTCACCAAACTGCATCACCAGCATACATAATATTGAAGATAATCAACATGTTACCAGTTATTATCAAACATATATGTTCTGAGAGAAATTATTTTTACTTTTCATGACCTTTAAGGGTGTGACAAATAAAAATTATTTTACGAGGGACATGAATTTGATAACAAATGGTAACGTGTTTATTCTGTTTATTACCTCAGCTATTTCTGTTCTCTAAAAATTCTCTTTTTTTCGATGTATCATAATAACATCATATTTAGTAATAAAGCACCAAATCATCCAATAATACTGTACCAATGCAAGATAATTCTCAGTCAGAAATTATTATTTTTATTTTCCTGGTTCTGAATGCCTGTTGGGGTAATAAACATCAATATACACTAACATGGTTATAAAAGGATAGAAAAGAAGGAAAATTCTCTATGTAAACTAAAAAGAAATATACAAATTAATCTGGACATCATTGATATGAGTAATGGCCCATTATAAATGTTTTATTCTATTACTGTGAATTTTTTTGTAAACTTACAATTTTGTGCTAAACTTAATATACAATTTGAAAGAAATTATTTCTTTTTTCTAACCAAATTGCATGATAAAAAGTTTACAAAGATTAGGACTGACAAATGCTGTTCTAAAATACTGATTTGTTCATTTTATATTATCATTTTGCAGAGAACATTTTGTCAAATATCTAAGGCCAAACCATACATATTTTAAAAGGTTACAAAAGACTAAATGTGCTTGCATCAAATGGCAAAATGGATTTAAGGCAGTTCAAGCTATAAATGTCTATAACTTACCACTGAGATTTCGATCTGTAATACGGAAGTTGAGAGGACAGAAAGCTTTAGAGGAAACAATTTTAGCACCTTCTTTCATATTGGCAAAGCGGATTTTGAGCTGAAATAAATAATAATCAAAATTAAACATTGAAACAAATTTTGTTTTGTTTAATAACACCATGTGAACACTTTGATAAATGAATTAAACATCAGCTACTGAATGTCAAATATCTGATAATTTTTATCTGTAGTCCGAAAAAACCCATGTTTTTTAGCAGGAGAAAAGAATCTTTAATGTCCACTTCCCCACAGACAGAACAGCACATACCACTGCCTTTTATATACCAGCTGTGAAGCACTGCTTGATTAAGTATTAAATACGCATTAAATGTAGTTAACATATTTGAAAGTACAAAGTTCCAGTGTAAACAAAAAGTGTGATATGTTACAGGTATGGTTCTTTCAGAATTAAATGCCGCTTGGTAGTTTTCATGTTAATATCAAACGGTAATTCCAAATTATCATCATAAAGAAACCTCGGATTAACAGATATGACTTGTAAACATCAACATTAAAACTAAATGAAATACTAGTTTAGAAGAAATTGGGAAACCCATCAGAATATTAACATGCCCTTGGTTATAAATAAAGTAGTTACATTAAAAGACATATCTTTCAACTATTAAACAGTTACAAGAAGGCAATTAACTGTATAATGAGTCAATGCACATGTATTATAAAGCATTTATTCAGGCCCATTGGGACAATATCTAAGAGTAGAGACACACAATGTCGTGAAGTGTGTCTGTGTGTGTGGGGTGGGGGGGGGGGGGGGGGCACAAGCCAGATTTGTTACTTTATTAGGGGGAAAAAAAAACCCATATACATTTTAAACTTCACTTCCCCCACTTCCTAAATGTAGGTATCACATTTGGAAATATAGTGTTTAATATTTCACAAACCTGGTTCTTACAGAATTAAATGGCGCTTGGTAGTTTTCATGTTAATATCAAACAGTAATTCCAATTTTCTTCATAAAGAAAAAGTTTGTTTTGTTTAACACCACCACTAGAGCATATTGATTTAGTAATCATCGGCTACTGGATATTAAACATTTGGTAATTTTTAAAAATAGCCCAATGGGCCCACCTATGGGGATTAATAAAGTGAGCAGTTTACCATTGGACTACGTCCCACCCCTCATCAAAAAGAAATCTGATTGATATAGGCATCATTTATGCATGCCAATTAAATACAGTGAACATCCTTCCTTCAAAATTAAAAGTATGCCTCCCCCAACTCTCCCACCATGCTTTTAGCTGTAATTTATTAATTAATATAGAGACTTTCACCCTCAAGATGATGGAATTGTTTTCAAAGAAAATTTATTGTGTGTTAATTTGCTAATTAACCAACTTGCATCGAAATATTAACATATGTAATAGAAGCCATAATATACATGTGATGACCATTATGAATCTGTCATTGACATATATTCAATATCTTATCTCTGCACATAACAAGAGTCCAAAAGAAAGTCTTCTGAGTGTATACAGTCATGAAACGCTGTCAGGTATTCTGCCGTAGAAGGAAAGTGGGTCTCGCTCACAATATACTAGAATGGTTCTCACTCTTTCTGTAGGAGAACTGCCATTTCATTGTGCATGCTAATGCTGGTGCAAAAAACATTTCTACAACTTCCATAAACAATGTGACGATTGAATACACACATCGATAACTAAACAATTATAACACTGCTTCTTTCAGAATTATATGCCGCTTGATTGTTTTCATGTGGTTAATATCAAATGGTAATTCCAGTTTTCATCATAAAGAAACTTGGAGATTCACAGACATCACTGAAACTATGTTTATTAGATTAAGTACACCTATATTTGTACAGTGCTAATTAAAAAAAAAAAAAATCTAATATACTTTCACTAGATTGTTAAAACAAGATACCAAGTAGCTTGAAAAAAAAAAAAACATTAAATTTACAATCATGATTATATTTGCAGTATATTCCACTTTAATTTTAAACTCCATTATGAACATGGAAAATAAGCTTTCTAAAAAAAAAAAAAAACCCAAACCCCAGGTATGTTGGTTGTTGTAGTCCACTACTTTTAACACACTGCTTATTGTTATTACTCTGGTGTAAAGTATTAAATGCTGGCACGTATCAAAGTAAAACAATATTTTAAAGTGATATTTCTTTCAGAATTAAATGTCGCTCGATTGTTTTCATGTTAATATCAAACGGTAATTCCAATTTTCATCACAAAGAAATGTGTTTTGCATCACATAAATATTGATAACAAGAAATATAACCTGATCTATATAACATCTATTAGAATTAGAATTACACAAAATACATACATTTTATTTCCTGATGTATTAAAACAGAACAAAGAAATAATATACACATCCAGCCAAAAATTGATTCATTACACTTATATACCTCTTAAGACCCCATGTTTACAAAAATAAATACATAATACTTCCTTTGACAAATATAGTATTTATTGGCCGATTGTTACAATTTTGTTTTTAAACCTTTCAACGAGAAACAACAACTGCCCATCAGTAGTTTGATGGAGAATCACACAAAACTATTGATTATGTCAAGGAAAAGATGGACCAGACAAGAGTTTCTTTAATGTGTAAAAAAGCATGATAAGTTGATCATACACGGTTTGATGATCCTATATATGAATTGATAAGAATTGATACCCTAGAAACGAAAAGTACACGGATGGACAGAAGGACGGACGGTCGGACAATGCCATACCATAATACATACCGACAAAGACTGGTGTATAAAAAATACTATATCTGTTTGTGAAAAACAATAATAATATACATGTGGTCCTCTATTTTCAGCATAATTTATTACCATCACCAAGATATAATTCCGTCTTTTAAATTCCAAATGTCGGAGATGTGACACAGTATATTTTACAGTGATGTTTCTTTCAGAATTAAATGTCGCTTGATCGTTTTCATTTCAATATCAATCGGTAATTCCACTTTTCATCTTAAAGAAACCTAGGATTATTTTAAAATGTTCTTAACACTAAAGACCTTTAATTGTTTTACATTAAACCAAATAAGACAACAAATACAAAAGACAAATAACAAACCTGGTGATCAACTTGTGGTCCAAAGGCAAAGTTGTTTACAAATACCACACTGAAAAAGAAAAGTGTCATAATGTTAATATTTTACTTACGGCAAGTTAGAAAGAAATTATTACTGCTATGGACTTTTGAAACTCTAATAAGTCACTGTTTACATTATTACCCCAGCGGTTACTCATAACGGTGAATTTTTTTTCATATTTTCTCAGTTTGAAATATTCTGCATTGGTTTAACATACACTACCATTGGAGGATTTGACGTCAACAAATCAATCAGCTTGTTGGTACTAAATATGACTTCATCACGATTTGGCAAAGCACACAAAATGATGTCACATAGTTTAAAGTGTATGCTCCTTTCTGGGTGTTTTTTACAGAATACACAGAACTTTGATTTATAAAAGTTATCTGTAAACAGTGATTAAAATACAAAGTTAAATCAATACCCAGAACAGTGTAAAGCTTATGACAAGTGAACATTATTTCACTTGGGACAAATTTGATAATAACTGGTAAATTGATTATATGTTTGAAAATACTTCAAGAATTTGTATTCTCAAATTGTTTCTAATTGTGTCAGTCTTTTTAGTATGTAATAAACATCCTTCTTGAAAAGTATAAAATAAACATTATTAGTATTTAGTGTCTGTTAGTTAAAACATTCTTACTTTTCATTGAATTAATGTTATAATAAGTCTGAATTGATTAAATTTGACAAAACAAATTTAAACAACATAAAATGCAGATAGATGTGTAAACTGGTTATTCTTGAATCCGGGGTGTGAGGGGGTTAGGGAGTCAATCAACTTCTTTCTCTCAGAACAAATTGCCGCTCGATGTTTCATACTTTGATATCAAATGGTAATTCCAGTTTTCATTATTGAAAGACATCTTAAAACATGCTTTAACACAATCAAAAGTTACATTATTTTTTTAATTACTTACGTAGCATTACATAATTTTTCTTTGACTCTGTCATCTAAAAAATCTCCCTTTTCTAGCTGTAAAGACACAAAAGCAAACAAATGTGAAAAAAAAGAAAAAAAAAAAAGGAAAATAAAGTAAAACACAAAATCCATACTTAATAACTAATCTTCCATTTAATACAAAAAAGAAGACAAAACATCAAAAGAAGAAGGCTATGTAACTGAAAAAATTAAGTAAATAAGAAATGAGAAGTGAAGTTTCACAAGATTATTGTGAATGATGTCAAATTTTCCATAATTAAATGGACAATATTTCCACCAATTGTTAAGTTTTTTGTGACACAACTTTATCCCAAGAGGTACAACAATATATTCAGCATTTGCTAAAGTTTTGTAACCTTTTGTGGTCCTTTTTTTTTTAAATAGTTAAGAAAACAAATAAAAAAAGCTATACTGAAATCTTAAACTCTGTTTATAACTGACTAAAATTCCAAATTAAATTATGCACAATTCATTACACACATCCAAGGAAGAGTAATAAAATATTTCATTACCTCGTATTCACCATGGATCTTTCCATACCAATTCATCCACTTGCGGAATCTGATATCCATTTCCTTAAATAAAACACGGTTTACATTTTAAAAGACATTTTACATGAGACACACTTATTAAACAATCCAAATAATAATGTTTAACAAATTTATTTTATCCTGCAAAAACAGTTTGTATTTGACAGATTATAATAACAATTTAAAGTAAAGCGATAAACTGTTACTAGAAGATTATCACTTGTTATGTGACCTAAGCCAGACTCGACTTGTTTACTTTTAATACAAAATAGTCTATTATCCATTCTTTACAGCATTCAATTTATGTCATGCTAACTTAAAAATAAAAGATGGAAGAAAAAAGAAAGAAATGTTTTATTTAACGACGAACTCAACACATTTTGTTTACGGTTACATGGTGTCAGACATATGGTTAAAGACCACACAGATATTGAGAGAGGAAACCCACTTCTTTGGCTACTCTTTTCGATTAGCAGCAAGGGATCTTTTATATGCACCATCCCACAGACAGGGTGGTACATACCACAGCCTTTGATATACCAGTTGCAGAGCACTGGCTGGAATGAGAAATAGTTCAATGGGCCCAATGACGGGGATCGATCCCACACCGACCGCGCATCGAGCGAGTGCTGTACCACTGGGCTATGTCCCACCCCCCAAAAAAAAGAAAAGAAAAAAAAGACGAATTTACCGTAAATATGATTAAATTAAAGCTAAACCTTACCTTCTGATATAACGCTGGCCATTCTGCCTTTTCTATGCCGTAACATTTCTTACATGGGGTGGCTGATGATACCTGCAAGACAACTTGGCCAACACCTGTAACAAAGAGAAAAAGAGATGTGTAAACCACGTAATCTGTGTACAATGTCAAATAATCTATAACCAGTATACAGGATGCAACAATGGTGTGCAGCTACATTTATTTTCAACTTCTGGACGTGGGTATATAAAACAAATAGCCTTCCAATTTATCTCCCCACCCCTCTCTATGTGATTAACTTTGGACTAGCTCTAATGTTGTTTACACATCATGACAGATTATAGAGCATGAGTTTGTTATTCGACTCATGCATTACTCGGTACTCTGTATTCTCTCCTGTTTATGTAGTTTCTATAGCAGTTTTTCATTTCTTAAACAGTCAGTATGTGTCAGGTGGTCTGGGAAATGCATCTTTTTGACCTGATTGTCCCTTTAAGGATTGTTGTAGAGAACAGCAATGTTATGACAGACTCTTTCAGAATTAAATGCCGCTCGATTGTTTTCATGTTAAAATCAAACGGTAATTCCAAATTATCATCATAAGATATCTGTGTTTATTACATTACCAAAAATGTAGAAAACTGTTTAGAAAGTTTTTGTTTAATGATACCACTAGAGCACACTGATTTAATACTCATCAACTACTGGATTCAAATATTTGGTAATTTTGACATATAGTCTTAACAGAGGAAACCTGCTACATTTTTCCATTAGTAGCAAGTGATCTTTTATATGCACCATCCAACTAACAGGATAGCAACTACCAGTCGTACTCACTGTGTGAAACAAAGAGAATAGCCCTATGGCCCACCGATGGGGATTGATCATCAGGCAAGTGCTATACCACTGGGCTACATCCCAACCCTCATGACAGATTAAGTTGTTAACAATGTTGTATAAAGACTATAGAACGCAAGTTTGTTATAGACTACTTAATTTTCTGTAATCTTTTAACCATTCAATGATTGATGCATTTGTATTATTTTCTTCTTCTTCTTCATGTATTTTTCATGGCAGAATCATCAATTTAAGGATTGTTGCAGGAACAGCAATGCAATGTTTTTATCGCAGGCTCTTTTAGAATTAAATGCCGCTCGATTGTTTTCAGGTTAATATCAAACGGTAATTCCAAATTATCATCATAAAGAAACCTGTGTTTATTATATTATTAAAAATGTAGAAAACTGAGTTTCTCTTTTTATTAATATTTAACCTCACCTCTCAACAGTAGTGCAATAATCAAACCAGTGCAAGATGGGAATACACAAATGTTGAGGTTACAGTATGAGAATAAATACCCCTTTAAGTGCATCTCTGTGATTGACATCACTACAGCAAATACCAAGTGCTGTTATATGGTTAGGTGTTGTCCATTCTTAAAAAATTTAAAGTGTATTTTCTTTAGTGACACCACTAGAGCACATTGATTTATTAATCATCGGTTATACTAACATACAGGATTTTAAACATTTGATAACTGACATATAGAGAAAAAATCTGCTACTTTTTTTCATTAGTAGCATCATCTCGTAAACAGGACAGTACATACCATGGCCTTTGATACACCAGTCAATGTTTGTAAAGAGATATAGCCCAATGGGTCCACCGACAGGATTGCACATCAGGCAACCGCTTTACCACTAAGCTATGTCCCATTCCTCATGACAGATAAAGTTGTGCAAATATTATAGAAAACAAGTTTGTTATAGCCTCCTGAGGTCTCTGTATTACTTAATCTTTTAACAATTCGATGACATTTGTATTATTTTCTTCTTTCTTTCAATATTATTATCGCAGGATCTTTCAGAATTAAATGCCGCTTGATTGTTTTCATGTTAATATCAAACGGTAATTCCAAATTATCATCATAAAGAAACCTGTGTTTATTAATAAAAATATTATGTTATCAAAAATGTATAAAACTGAGTTTGTTTTCATGAATATTTAACCTTTGTCCATTGTCAAAGTGAAATATATACAAATGTTGAGATTACCGTACGAAAACAAATACCCCTTTAAGTGCATCTCCGATATTGTCATCACTAGAGCAAATACCACTGTAATATAGTTATGTGACGGACATTATTAAAAAAAAGTTAGTTTGTTTTGTGTAACACCACCATTAGAGCACATTGTTTTAATAATCATCAAATATTTGATACTTGTGACAAAGTGTTAGAGAGAAAACCCACTACATTTTTCCATTCGCAAAGGATATTTTATATGCACCATCCCAAACAGGATCAGAGACCGACCACGCATCATGCGAGCACTTTATCACTGGGCTATATCCCACCCCTCATGACAGATTAACTTGTTGTGTAAAAACTATAGAACAGAAGTTTATTAAAGACTCCTGTAGGTCTCTCTATTCCTTAATCTTTTTAACCATTTTATGATTAAAGTCCGAACCAAATTGTTAACAACTATGATAAATTACTCTCCTACCTTTAATAACTGTTACATTTTCCCCAAATTTTGTCCAGACACAAGTTGTGAAAAAAACATTACAGTGACACAGATTCCACATATAAGACTGTTATGATGTCACCAGTATCAACTTCGCTGAGATAACATAGGGCAAAATAAATGCAGTTTTCTGCCGTCTGCCATTTTGCTTTTTTATGGAATACTCTTCAAGAGGGGTGAAAGCCTTCAAAGTATGTGACGTAAGTAATATAACATTAATGATCTCTAGTGGTATCTTTTAACAAATAAATACTATTAAAAAAATAATATGACGTCGTCACGTTTGCTTTTATATCATAACATGTTATGACGTTGTTAGATAAAGTCACATCCTTTCATCCCTCTTGAAGAATATTCCATAAAAAGTCAAAATGGCAGCCGGCACAAAATTACATGCTTTTTGCCCTATGTGATCTCAGTGAAGTTGACATAGCTGACATTGTTATCATCTAGTATGTGGAATCTGTGTCATTGCAATGGTTTTTCGTAGATGTTAACATTTTGGTTCGGACTTTAATGCATTTGCATTATTTTCTTCTTTCTTCTTCATGTATTTGTCATGGCAGAATAATTAATTTAAAGATTTCGGCAGGAACAGCAATTTTATTTATGGCAGGTTCTTTCAGAATTAAATGCCGCTCGATTGTTTTCATTTTAATATCAAATGGTAATTCCAAATTATCATCATAAAGAAACCTGTGTTTATTATGTTATCAAACATTTAGAAAAGTAATTTCAGTTTCTTTATTAATATTTAATCTGACCTCTCAACCTTTATTCCTTGTAAAAGATGGAAATACACAAATGTTGAGGTTACAGTATGACAACAAATACCCTTTAAGTATATCTCTGTGACTGCAATCACTGGAGCAAATACCACTGTAATATGGCCAGGTATGGACATTCTTAAACAAAGTTAAAGTTTGTTTTGTGTAACGACACCTCTAGAGCACATTGATTTAATAATCATGAGCTATTAGATGTCAAACATTTGATAATTGTGACATATAGGCTTACCTGCTACAGTTTTCCATTAGTAGCAAGGGATCTTTTATATGCATCATCTCACAAACAGGATAGCATATACCATGGCCTTTGAAACACCAGTCAATAGTTCTTAAACTGTCAGTATGTGTCAGTGGTCTGGGAAATGCATCGTTTTGACCTGATTGTCCCTTTAAGGATTGTTGTAAAGAACAGCAATGTTATGACAGACTCTTTCAGAATTAAATGCCGCTCGATTGTTTTCATGTTAAAATCAAACGGTAATTCCAAAGTATCATCATAAAGATATCTGTTTATCATATTACCAAAAATGTAGAAAACTGTTTAGAATTTTTTTTTTTAACGACACCACTAGAGCACATTGATTTAATAATCATCAACTACTGGATTCAAATATTTGGTAATTTTGACATACAGTCTTACCAGAGTAAACCTGCTACATTTTCCCATTAGTAGCAAGTGATCTTTTAAATGCTCCATTCCACAAACAGGATAGCACATACCATACCAGTCATGGTGCACTGTGTGAAATGATAAATAGCCCTATGGCCCACAGACGGGGATTGATCATCAGGCAAGTGCTATACCACTGGGCTACATCCCAACCCTCATGACAGAATAAGTTGTTGACAATGTTGTGCAAAGACTACAGAATGCACGTTTGTTATAGACCCTTAATTTTCCTTAATCTTTTAACTAATCTATGATTGGCGCTTTTGTATTATTTTCTTCTTTCTTCTTCATGTATTTTTCATAGAAGAATCATCAAATTAAGGATTGTTGCAGGAACAGCAATGTTTATATCGCAGGCTCTTTCAGAATTAAATGCCGCTCGATTGTTTTCATGTTAATATCAAACGGTAATTCCAAATTATCATCATAAAGAAACCTGTGTTTATCATATTATCAAAAATGTAGAAAACTGAGTTTCTCTTTTCATGAATATTTAACCTCAGTGCAATAATCAAACTAGTGCAAGATGGAAATACACAAATGTTGAGGTTACAGTATGAGAATAAATATCCCTTTAAGTGCATCTCTGTGACTGACATCACTAAAGCAAATACCAAGTGCTTCAATATGGTCAGGTGTTGGACATTCTTAAAAAAGTTAAAGTTTGTTTTGTTTAATGACACCACTAGAGCACATTGATTTATTAATCATCGGTTATACTAACTTACAGGATTTCAAACATGATAAATGACATATAGAGAAGAAATCTGCTACATTTTTTCATTAGTAGTATCATCTCACAAACAGGACAGTACATACCATTGCCTTTGATACACCAGTCAATGGTTGTAAAGAGATATAGCCCAATGGGTCCACTAACAGGATCGATCAAAGACTGACTGCACATCAGGTGACCACTTTACCACTAAGCTATGTCCCATTCCTTATGACAGATAAAGCTTTTATATTTTTTAAAGAAAATAATACATTTTGCCATTACAATTTTGAATGCAGTTTTCTGCCGTCTGCCATTTTGCTTTTTTATGGAATACTCTTCAAGAGGGGTGAAAGCCTTCAAAGTATGTGACGTAAGTAATATAACATTAATGATCTCTAGTGGTATCTTTTAACAAACAAATACTATTAAAAATAATAATATGACGTCGTCACGTTTCCTTTTATATCATAACATGTTATGACGTTGTTAGATAAAGTCATATCCTTTCATCCCTCTTGAAGAATATTCCATAAAAAGTCAAAATGGCAGCCGGCACAAAATTACATGCTTTTTGCCCTATGTGATCTCAGTGAAGTTGACATAGCTGACATTGTTATCATCTAGTATGTGGAATGTGTGTCATTGCAATGGTTTTTCGTAGATGTTAACATTTTGGTTCGGACTTTAATGCATTTGCATTATTTTCTTCTTTCTTCTTCATGTATTTGTCATGGCAGAATCATTAATTTAAAGATTTCGGCAGGAACAGCAATGTTATTTATGGCAGGTTCTTTCAGAATTAAATGCCGCTCGATTGTTTTCATTTTAATATCAAACGGTAATTCCAAATTATCATCATAAAGAAACCTGTGTTTATTATGTTAAACATTTAGAAAAGTAATTTCAGTTTCTTTATTAATATTTAATCTGACCTCTCAACCTTTATTCCTTGTAAAAGATGGAAATACACAAATGTTGAGGTTACAGTATGACAACAAATACCCCTTTAAGTATATCTCTGTGACTGCAATCACTGGAGCAAATACCACTGTAATATGGCCAGGTGATGGACATTCTTAAACAAAGTTAAAGTTTGTTTTGTTTAACGACACCTCTAGAGCACATTGATTTAATAATCATGAGCTATTAGATGTCAAACATTTGATAATTGTGACATATAGGCTTACCTCCTACAGTTTTCCATTAGTAGCAAGGGATCTTTTATATGCATCAACTCACAAACAGGATAGCATATACCATGGCCTTTGAAACACCAGTCAATAGTTCTTAAACTGTCAGTATGTGTTGGTGGTCTGGGAAATGCATCGTTTTGACCTGATTGTCCCTTTAAGGATTGTTGTAGAGAACAGCAATGTTATGACAGACTCTTTCAGAATTAAATGCCGCTCGATTGTTTTTATGTTAAAATCAAACGGTAATTCCAAAGTATCATCATAAAGATATCTGTTTATCATATTACCAAAAATGTAGAAAACAGTTTAGAATTTTTTTTTTTAACGACACCACTAGAGCACATTGATTTAATAATCATCAACTACTGGATTCAAATATTTGGTAATTTTGACATACAGTCTTACCAGAGTAAACCTGCTACATTTTCCCATTAGTAGCAAGTGATCTTTTAAATGCACCATTCCACAAACAGGATAGCACATACCATACCAGTCATGGTGCACTGTGTGAAATGATAAATAGCCCTATGGCCCACAGACGGGGATTGATCATCAGGCAAGTGCTATACCACTGGGCTACATCCCAACCCTCATGACAGATTAAGTTGTTGACAATGTTGTGCAAAGACTACAGAATGCACGTTTGTTATAGACCCTTAATTTTCCTTAATCTTTTAACCAATCTATGATTGATGCATTTGTATTATTTTCTTCTTTCTTCTTCATGTATTTTTCATAGAAGAATCATCAAATTAAGGATTGTTGCAGGAACAGCAATGTTTACATCGCAGGTTCTTTCAGAATTAAATGCCGCTCGATTGTTTTCATGTTAATATCAAACGGTAATTCCAAATTATCATCATAAAGAAACCTGTGTTTATCATATTATCAAAAATGTAGAAAACTGAGTTTCTCTTTTCATGAATATTTTAACCTCAGTGCAATAATCAAACTAGTGCAAGATGGAAATACACAAATGTTGAGGTTACAGTATGAGAATAAATATCCCTTTAAGTGCATCTCTGTGACTGACATCACCAAAGCAAATACCAAGTGCTTCAATATGGTCAGGTGTTGGACATTCTTAAAAAAGTTAAAGTTTGTTTTGTTTAATGACACCACTAGAGCACATTGATTTATTAATCATCGGTTATACTAACTTACAGGATTTCAAACATGATAAATGACATATAGAGAAGAAATCTGCTACATTTTTTCATTAGTAGTATCATCTCACAAACAGGACAGTACATACCATTGCCTTGGATACACCAGTCAATGGTTGTAAAGAGATATAGCCCAATGGGTCCACTAACAGGATCGATCAAAGACTGACTGCACATCAGGTGACCACTTTACCACTAAGCTATGTCCCATTCCTTATGACAGATAAAGTTGTGCAGATATTTTATACAACACAAGTTTGTTATATACTCTTGAGGTCTCTGTATTCCTTAATCTTTTAACAATTCGATGCCTGAAGCATTTGTATTATTTTTCTTCTTTCTTTCAATGTTATTACTGCAGGCTTTTTCAGAATTAAATGCCGCTCGATTGTTTTCATGTTAATATCAAACGGTAATTCCAAATTATCACCATAAATAAACCTGTGTTTATTATATTATCAAACATGTAAAAAACTGAGTTTCTATTATTTATTTTTCATGAAGATGACCTCTCAACCGTTGTCTACAATCAGGCCAGTCCATTGTACAAGAGGGAAATACACAAATGTTGAGGTTACAGTATGACAAAAAAATATCCCTTTGAGTGTATATCTGTGACTGCAATCACTGGAGTAAATACCACTGTAATATGGCCTGGTGCCAGACATTCTTAAACAGTTAAAGCTTATTTTGTGTAATACCACTACTACAGCACATTGATTTAATAACCACTGGGTATTAGATGTCAAACATTTGATAATTGTGACATATAGTTTGAAGAGAGGAAACCTGCTACATTTTTCCATTAGTAGCAAGTGATCTTTAATGGCCTTTGATATACCATTTGTGGTGCAATGGCTGGAACAAGAAATAGCCCAAATAGGCCCACAGACAAGGATCAATCAGAGACCAACCGCCCATCAGGCGACCGCTTTACCACTGGGCTACATCCCACCCCTCAGTTTGTTATGGACTCCTGAAGGTCTCTGTATTCCTTAATCTTTTAACCATTATATGATCGATGCATTTGTATTACTTTCTTCTTTCTTTTTCATGTATTTGTCATAGCAGAATTATCAATTTAAGGATTTCGGCAGGAACATCAATGTTATTATTGCAGGTTCTTTCAGAATTAAATGCCGCTCGATTGTTTTCATGTAAATATCAAACGGTAATTCCAAATTATCATCATAAAGAAACCTGTGATTATTATATTATCAAACATGTAAAAAAACTGAGTTTCTCTTTTTTTAATAAATATTTAACCTTGACCACTCAAGCTTTGTTCACTGTAAAATACACATGTCGAGGTTACCGTATGAAAACATATACCCCTTGAAGTCTATCTCGGTGACTGCAATCACTAGAACAAATACCACTGTAATATAGTCAGGTGACGGACATTTTTAAAGCTAAAGTTTGTTTTGTGTAACGACACCACTAGAGCACACTGATTTAACAATCATTAGATATTTTGACATATATAGTCTTAAGAAACACTACATTTTTCCATTACTATTAAGTGATGTTTTCTATACAACATCTCACAAACAAAGCACATACCATGGCCTTTGATATACCAATCGTGGTGCAATGGCTCGAATGAAAAATAGCTCAAATGGGCCTAATGACACGAATTTATCAGAGACCAACCGCACATCAGACAAGTGCTTTACCACTGTGCTACATCCCACCACTCATGACAGATTAAGTCATTTTGCAAAGACTATAGAACAGAAGTTTGTTATGGACTCCTGCAGGTCTCTCTATTCCTTAATCTTTTAATCATTCTATGACTGATGCATTTGTATTATTTTCTTCTTTCTTCATGTATTTTTAATGGCAGAATCATCAATTTAAGGATTGATGTAAAAACAGCAATGTTATTATCGCAGGCTCTTTCAGAATTAAATGCCGCTCAATTGTTTTCATGTTAATATCAAATGGTAATTCCAAATTATCATCATAAAGAAACCTGTGTATATTGTATATTACATTATAATAAGTAGAAAACTGAGTTTCTCTTATCATGAATATTTAACCTCACCTCTCAACCTTAGTGCACACTCGGACCAGTCCACTGTACATGCGGGAAATGCACCAATGTTTTAAGGTCAGGTTACAGAATGAAAATAAATACCCCATTAAGTGCATCTCTGTGACTGTTATCACTAGTGCAAATAGCACCATAATATGGTTAGGTACTGGACATATTTAGAGAGTCTAAAAAATATCTACCATGGCAGTATGATATGGAAGTCTATGTTATCAATATCACTCACCACTACCGAGATCAACAAACGAATCATCTTCAGTGAAATTAACAGCTTGGATCATCTGTTCCACCAACTCGAATGATGTCTCACCATACACCTAGAATAAGAAGGCAAAACAAAAAAAAACCCTAATAAAATACACTGGGCAATTATCTCAATGAGGCACAACTTTCGATTTAAATGCCTGGGCTTGGAGTTTCATGGAAAATGATGACAAATTTTGCAATGTTTTAAATACTTGAAATCAGGGTGATCACATTCAATTTTTATTTATTTTACACTAGAATTCAAAATTGTAATGGCAAAATGTATTATTTTCTTTAAAAAATATAAAAGCTTTAGATGTCCAGGCAAATTCATTCCAATTCCATAACGATCAATGCAGACTCCCTCTAATCTTGAGAGGTATAATGAAAACCTAAACATATATGATCATTGTTTTTGCCATATACATTATACACATCTTCACATTTTTGTGAATGACCCAATATTTGAAAAAGTGCCCACTGATTGTATATAGTAACAGGTCATTATGATGCTCATACATGTTCAGATTTTCATTCCAGAAATGTTCATGAATTATGTGAAATGCAAAAAAACCATGAGGTATAATTTTTATTAGCACTTTTATGATACAAGTACATTTTGTAATCTTCTTGTATAACTAAACCAAACAAATATAGTTGCTATCTTTGATTAAAGTATTAATAATCTATATATACTTCCTAATTTAGTATATTTATGTAACAAAAGCACCAATGAAATACAGCAACAGTACTTATATTAATAATCTATTTTTTACTAAGTATATTTATGTAACAGAAGGCAAGTGTAGGCAATCAATATAAACTTTTTAAGCATATATTAATATAACTAGACCACCAATGAAACATTAATATATTTAAAATTTAATTCATCAATTAGGAACAATAAATGGGTAGGTGGATGGATGGACGGAAGGACAACTAAATGATAGGGATCAGATGTTCTTCTTTATCCCCGATTCAATTTTTGATATTTCTAATTTGATTTATTCACAATATCTTCTGCATGTAGGCCGACCATGGCCATCTATCACATATACATTTTAATAAACTATTTTAAGAGCAACAACCTTTATTTTTAATAGTCACTTGTAAAATAATTGTAAATACATTTGAAAGTATCACGAAAGGATAAAACTATGACTTGACTAGAAAACAAAAGAAGCATTTCTATCTTTTTACCACACCATGACAGCATGTTGGGACTGCAAAAATGCCACATGTCTAATCACATCATCAGGATTCCCAGTAAAAATAAACTGCAGTACAAAATTTAAAGATGGTGCATCAAACAATGGGCCAAAAATCGCAAATACTGTGGACAGTGATTAATTGCCATGCCCCTAATGAATGAATGAAAGTTTTCAAAAGTCAAAAATCATATCCAACAAACCTCAGGTGAGAAAGGTTCATACTGGTTGAGTTTTTCGGGGTCAGTGACTGCATGGTTGTAGCATTGCTGTAAGATGTGTTTGAGCAGGCTATTGGATGGAGGTATGTTTAGCCTGCTGGATCCAGCTGTTCCTTTCCACTGCAAGAAAATGCAATTATCTGTCAATTACTTTGTGAATCAAAAAGAAATAAAACTAATAGCCAATTCTTATCTTTAAATTTTAAAATAACAATATGCACATTACATTTAGTTAATAACCATAATACAATTATTAAAGCTAAAATACAAAATTTGTTAAGTTCACAAAGTACTATTTATTACTGCACAAGTTTCTACTATACATGGGCTTAAGATGGACCAGCTAAATGCAATGATATACGCAGTGTGTGCCAGTTTAGACAAATTTCACACAAGCTATTTGTTTTGTTTAAAGACACCACTAGAGCACACTGATTAATTAATCATCGGCTATTGGATGTCAATAGTGACAATAGAGAACCACCCTTGAACCTGTTGTCATGGCTTAGTTAATTCAATAGGTCACAATAACAGTTTTCTGTTAATTAGTTTTTCACACATTCAGACGTTACTTTGCTTTCTAAGTTAAATACAAAGTTTTGATTCTTTAGATTCGGTACACCTTGTTTAAAACACTTTCTTCAAATGTTACTCACTATTTAAATTACAATTTTGAAAATACACCCAAACTGCTTTATGACGATAAAATTATCTACATCAGTGTAATATATTGCCCAACTGTTTTGTAATATAAAAGATAAATTATAATTCAAAGATGAAAAAAGATTAAATACCAGTTGTAAAACACTGTCGATGGCTTTGTTGTACTTTTCACACAGACATTTCATACTCTGGAAGCTGAAAAAGATTTGCATGTATCGTCAGAATCAATAGTTTTTGAAACTTTATTTACTATGTTTAGGAAAACTTATCTTAATAGCAGTTACGGTAGTCACGCAGTATATGTGCGCCACTGCAAACAAATACTAAGATTCCCAAACAATTCAATATATTTAGACCAAATTTTACGAATAATTGGCAAATTTTATTTTAATTTCGCGGAAAAAAAATCAAGTAACTATTGATGTTTTCTTGGAAAATAACTGGGTTTTGCATTTTTTAAAGATAATTTGGCAAAATGTTTTGCTCACCCAGAGCTAGCCCTGGTTTAAGCATGTTGGTAAAATGAATTTAACAGTTAGTAACCTGGTTTTACAGACAAGTTAAAACTTGTTTTAAAAAGTTGGACTTAAGAGCGTAAAATTGTCTGTTAGTGCAGGGGCGCACAGTGTAAAAAAATAGTGGCAAGGCTTGTGCTTGCTAGAATCCTTTCAAATTCACCTGCGAAGGACATTTTCACAGATACAACAAATATAACAAACGAAAAGAATTAAAAAGTGGTACAGCCATGGGTACAGCATGGCCATACCTCTTGGAAAAGTTGTATGGCCATACTGTCTGCGCCGTCTCTGTAGTGTGTAATATATGGTTACTGTGACACTTGGTCGAGAGAAAGACAGGATCAAATCCTAGTGCTGTCACTGCCAACTCTTACCAAAAATGCTTGAAGATATCTTAAAGGCAAACTTTGCCTAGCAAAGTCACAGAGACACAATGGGTCCAACAAGACAATTCAATCCTATGACCCAAACACCCCAGGTGAGCTCTCTGCCCACTGATCTACAGTCCTCTTAACAGGGAACGCATTTTTTCATACTGCAAGCTATTTATTTTTCAGCTGACTGGTTTATTATTTTGAAAACACTTTTAATTTTCTTCTTACATCAAACCAAACTGAAATTATTTACAAATAACATTTTTGTAGGAGGTTGGTATGGACTATGGATCCCATTCCTAATAATTATCAGTAGTGAGTTGGGTATTCTATGTATTACCCATGTTCAATATTTATCATTTTATGGAAGATTTTCGAATGGTGCTTTTGTTGAAAATAAGTTTGCAAGTTGAGAACAAGAGGCAGCAGGGGTGCAGAAAGTGCTCGCCCCTCGCGAGTAAAAATTCTGACGGATGAAAAATGCAACTACCAGTCCGATGGGCGATCCATCTCATTCTGACTATTATATTTTTTTTTTTTTTTTTTTTTGCATTGAATACGCGACACCGTATAAACCATGCAATAATTCCATACCATTCAAATACACAATAGATGACTTCGGGGTACCGAACTGCGCAAGCGTAAAATTCCGGAAAGAGGTTATACTGAAAACGGAACCATGCCAAAACATCCCCAATTTCGACAGCAATTTTGAGCCTGCCTATGGCAATTTGTTTTTTTAAATGACATTTGCAGTAAATAAACCTGACTGAAAGGCTATCGTGTTATATGTAGACATCTTTTAAATGTTCAAATGTTAAATATTGAAAGATAATGTACACCAGGTATATACATTTCGCCATTGTTGAGGATGCTCTCTACCTACAGCAATTTATATCACAACGGCAATTGCTGTCGGTGCCGCCGTTAAATTCTAGCTCTGTGATTATCAGCTGGACTAACTTTTTGGTGTCAATGTCCTGGAGGACGTAGTAATACAGATATATGTGATTATCAGCTGGACTAACCTTTTGGTGTCGATGTCCTGGAGGACATAGTTCTCCATGGCCAACTTCAACTCGGGGATGTCCTCGCACACCCATCTGCAAAAGAGAAAAACACACAAACAATAACAACACAATCTACTGTGTACGACCATTCTATTTTTTTAGTAGTTTTTATTATGAACAGGGTTACCTGCCTCGGTGGTGTCATGGTTAAGCTATCGGACATAAGGCTGGTAGGTACAGGGTTCGTAGCTCGATACCAGCACCCACCCAGAACAAGTTTTAACGACTCAATGGGTAGGTGTAAGACCACTACACCCTCTTCTCTCTCGCTAACCACTAACAATAACTAACACACTGTCCTGGACAGACAGCCCAGATAGCCGAGGTGTGTTCCCAGGACAGCGTGCTTGAACATTAATTGGATATAAGCACGAAAATGTGTTAAAATGAAATGAATATACAGGCTTTCTGCCTGAAGCTAAAATAGGTATGGCGCCATACCCAAATTGTTTGCAGATTTTGACAAAATTATTGACTCTTTATCTCATTACTGTATTATTTTCTTAACCTAACCCATTTTCTTTTGGGGGAGGTCCCCATACCCCGTTGACTGTGGTTGCCATTTAGGACATACATTGTAAATGTTCACTTCCATAGAGTCATATCCAAAAATTTCTGGCACAAACACTGGGGTGGTGATAAAATTTGCCATTTAATTTGTTTAAGTTAACCTGTTGACAAAATTAATGACTTATCTTTACTGTATGAGTTTCTTAACCATAACCCTAAATCTAAGCCCCCATAGCCCCTGTTGACTGTGGTTGCATTCAATCCCACAGGCACAATATCCAAAAATTTCTTTCTGGCAGAAACACTGAGAGGGGTGTGTGTGTGTAAAATAAAACATGTTTTCTGGAGAATTATCACCTATCATAAACTGATTATGGGAATAAATAAATAGTAACATATGATTAATGTAGGGTTTTTTTTTTTAATATTAAATTAAAATAAAAAGTAAATTTAAAATTTTGGTTTGTTATAAGATGCATCAAGATGAACATTCAAGACATACGCAACTGTAAACCAAGATCCACTGATCCAAGTTTGAGAAAACTGAAGCTAAATGCAAAAACTTAACATATAAGTTAAACATAGAAGTTGATATGGTTGTTGCCATCAAAAAAACTAATACCTATATTTGGCCTTCTGACTTCATCAAAGCAAGCAAAAAAGGAATCATTAACCATTTTATATCTAGATATATTCCCGAATAACATCATGGACCCAACCAAACTCTTCTATGATGTCATGATAAGCTGTTATTTCAGTAACATTTATTAACATCTATGCCACTCCTATTAATCATTAGATTCATTTACTTTATTTTGTTTATAAATATCAGAATGATTATCGGACATCATGGCCTTTTATTATCTGAATTAGCCACAACACATTTAACACTGTCAATGTATTTCCAGTGCCAAGACTGAACAGATAATACATGTACCATACTTTCTTTGTAAATTCCTCGCTTACAACAGGAGCACAGCTATAAATTGCATCCTCCTATCCCATAGCTAGTCTCTGACAAGCCAGAGAAGGCATGCCTGATCCTTCAGTGGACACGGGACTGTGAATTTTATTTTAATTTGGCACAATACAGTGAAACCTCTCAAAACTGGACACTCTGTAAACTGGAATTCCCTCTAAACCGGACTTTTTTCATGGTCCATTTATAAATATTTGTGCAGAAGAAAACCTCTCTAACTGAATAACTCTTATAATTGGACTTTTTACTTGGTCCCTTGGGTGTCCAGTTTAGAGGAGTTTCACTGTATTTGACATTTTGTTGGGAAATAACAGTGGTTTTCTGTGATTTTTTAAGTTTAATAGATAATCTAGCGAAATGTTCTGCCCACACAGAGCTAGCTCTGGCTAGTATGTTATCGAAGAGACTTAGCCAGCATTAGTAAGTATTTACCAGTTGCAGCATGTCTTAACAGCATAATTACATGAGTGACGTGTAGCACACAATCATGTTACCAGTACATAAAGGTCAAGAAACTGAAACTGACTGGTCTACAATTTCAGTAAAACAGGGCTAATTTTATATACAAAGTGGCTACAACATTACAGTCTTTGGCTAATAAAATATTCCTTAAATTAACCATATATTAAAATGTTCAAGGAAACACTGGTACTCTATACATACGAAAAATGGCTAAACCAAAATGTTACCCAGTGTGAGCCCTGGTAAAATAGTGCTGGTTTTGATATCACAGAGATTATAGGTGATGAGGTGGAAACATTAAAATGTAATAACTTCCAACAGAAAAACATATTAACATGTAGACTGTCAAAACCTATGTATAATTTAACCAATTACATGTATCTTTCATAACAATTTTGTCAAAATGTATACATTCTACTTGATGGAAAAAAATCTCCTTTTCTTTAACCCATCTACTGTTGAACTAGGTTATTATGTGAGTTTCAAATAAATTGCTGTCAATGATTTACAATGCTGCACAATACGTATGAGCTCAGGTGGGTCTACCATTCATTCATTTATCTGCACTATCAATACGATAACACAGTGGCTGACACTAATTAAACATACATGTGTTCAACCACCTTGATGTACAGGTAAGGGCCATTCATAAAGTACATACACACCGAGGATGGGACAAGGTTTAGGCATTACGTACAGCGGGTGTAACTCACAGAGTACATGTACACCAAACTCTTAATTGCATCCCATGTATTTTTTCAGTGTGAAAGAATGATGTACACATGGGAAAGGATAACAATCAGACAGACATAACATGTAATTGGGACGACTGGCAGAAAATCCCAGATATTGTGTATACATATTTTATGGATGGTTCCTAAATGTACGGACGGGCGGGCGGACGGACAGACCATCTTTTCTCAGACAGACAGACAATGGTGACAGTAGTTTACATCAGCTTTTCTCAGACAGACACAGACAGACAATGGTGACAGTAGGTTACATCATCTTTTCTCAGAAACAGGATAAAAAAAAAAATTATGTACAGTGTATGATATTGGTACATTATACATTCACCTAATTGTTGACAATGTCACCATATAGTCTGTCATCACACACAAGACGGAATCACTCACACAGTCATACATTGTGTATATCTGACCAATCAATAGCCAGCTTTCTTTGAGGCTGCTAATGAACCAGGCCAGTTCACGACAGTATTGATTTGGCTTACTTCACATGGCACATGCACTCTTCAGCCACAAGTTGGTCAAAATATTTCATATATTACGTCAAGAGGTGAATGTACAAGACAATAACAGCTACGTGCAAACTGGAAACAGGTGGTTAATAACCTTGTTCAGAGGACTACTTATAATGACGTACATCCATACAAATGTCAATAAACCTTCCTTCTCAGTGTACATGTATTTACACACAAAAATATTTTGAAAAATGAAAAGATGGCAAAGCATGATACAATACACAAGGACATACACACACCTATATACAGAAATTATGAGAAAAAAAAAACATCTTGTAACTTATTATAATAAAATTGAGGTGGGGATATTTGTCAAATGTGGCATATTTCAGTCACCCCCATGTTTTAAAAATAATAATAAATAATTTTGTAACTTACAACATAAATCAATTTTATATTAGACCTTATGTATCGGTACAATATACAACACATTATACAAGCTTAGATCTGTCATATTAAAAAGTAAACAAGGACTGGTACTTTTGTTGCAAAAATATTTACAAATTTAAAGCCTTTTCAATTATTTATAAGCAGTTTACACAAACTCTTTGTTTGGTTTTTTAAATCTCTACAGCAGTCAACACATTAATCTCTATATCAGTCAACACATTAATCTCTACAGCAGTCAACACAATAATAAAAGTACATATGTTTATAAATGAAACTATGAATGTATACTTTATAAATGTGTGGCAATGTATTTGTAATATTGGTTTTAATGTATATACCGGTACTGACCATCAAATGAAGACCCACCTTGTGAGACTAGGTAATCAATAACCGCTATATAAAAATCAATTTGTAATACTTGTATGCACATGGACATGTATAAATTACTTATTACTAGGACTTCAAATGGGGTATCAGCATTGTTACTATCAATTTAGTACAGACAGACAATGTGGGACAGGTGGAAACTATACAACATGTACATTTAAAATTAAACAACTTTTTGGCATTTGTGGATGCTCTGCTGAGACAAATACCAATTAACTAGATGAGGTTAATATTTTTCATATTAAAAACATAACTTGTAGTTAATACTATTTATCTCGTAACATTTTTAAAATAACATAACCTAAAGGGACCTTCATTAGTAATATGACGTCATCACAATGAAGTCGGACACCATGCACTTCCACTAAATCTTACCAAGGTGTATAGATCTTATTGGCTTGTAACCAAATGACCCACTGACAGCAACAATTAAAACAAATTAACTGATATGGTTTATGGCGGATATTATACTCAAGTTACAAGATAAAAATGATTTATTTTTTAATATGGAACCTTTTTGTCCCACTTTTTACCATGTGAGCACCAGAACTGAGGGTTTAATGACATGGATATTATAGGTAAGTTATAGGATAAAATACATTTGAATATTGAACCTTTTTGTCCCACTTTTTACCGTGTGAGCACCACAACTGAGGGTTTAATGACATGGATATTATAGGTAAGTTATAGGATAAAATACATTTGAATATTGAAACTTTTTGTCCCACTTTTTACCGTGTGAGCACCAGAACTGAGGGTTTAATGACATGGATATTATAGGTAAGTTATAGGATAAAATACATTTGAATATTGAACCTTTTTGTCCCACTTTTTACCGTGTGAGCACCAGAACTGAGGGTTTAATGACATGGATATTATAGGTAAGTTATAGGATAAAATACATTTGAATATTGAACCTTTTTGTCCCACTTTTTTACTATGAATCAATGTATGTTTCAGAAGTGAATTCGGTCAACGCAGGGCTTCAATCAATGTCATTATAAGAATGGTCTGTGGACTGACTGCCACTACAAGTTGAAACTTGCGCTGTGGCCGGCAAGGCACACTCTAGAATGTCTGCAGCATACCAGTGTCATTAACTACATGCAACCAATCACAATCATTACACTGGGCTTGGCCAGACGGCTGCAACACCGCCAAGTGTTCAATACTGCCAATGCACCAATGGCTTTCACCTAGTACATGTACTTGGAGGTCAGTGCCCCTGGAGAAAATGGTTGCCCTCTTGAACACATCTTGGTTAAAGAAAACAAATATAATCAAACCTGTGTTAAGCAACCACATTTTAAGATGAATGGCTGCTTGATACAGATCAGTTTAGATGATTTGGGAGAATAAAAATGTATCATCTTAAAAAAGGTGGCTGTTAAAGAAGGTTCGACTGTATTTGTTCTATGATACTATAACACATTTGCATCTCTATGTAGTGCTATTTGGTGTCTAACATATGGCAAATATGACATTTGATCCATGGTGAGGTCTGGGCTTTCTACTTACTTTCTCATGTATATGAGATTTGTGCTTGAGCTGTGTGCATATACTCATTCAGACTAATTAAGTTCAGAAATGTTTGAATGATAAGGCATAAAATTAACTCTAATGTATAACGTACAAGATATCTTTCAAAATTCTTTAAATCATTATGAACTCTTTACTGCAGTGGCAGTTTATGATTATAAAAACGCACATTAAATACAAATGTAATGTATTAACCAACTCTGATCAGCCTGTACCCTCAATGTATGAGATTCCTGTTTATGATTTTCATTAATTTTTTTAGATAACCCATCGAACTAGGAAATGAAACATTTTTTACACACTACATACATGCATGTCCTATAATGTGTGTATATATCTCTAGTCTTTTGCTATGTACATATACATTCTTGTACGTATCATTTTAGTTGTATAAATTTTATTAATGTTTATTCAGATTACAGGTACCTGTCTTTCTTGGAATTATTATAATCATTATTAATAGAGAATAAAATCATGTGATTCTAAATTACAGTAGAAAATTAAATCAAGTCAACAGTTTTTAGTTTAAATATCAAGTGTTAACCATTTTTACGATGGGTATAAAATCAGTTTTTAGTTTAAATATAAAAGTGTTTCTATGCATATCAGAACATTTATAACATTCTATTTAAAGTGTGCAAAGCACGCAGTGAGGACACATTTGCTCAAAGCTTTGTATGTACACAAAACACTGTCTGCAGCTAATAGAATTCTTAACACTTCTTTACCAAGTTACCTCGCAGTAACAATAATAATGTACTATACTTCTTTTTCTATTAAAATAAATTTGAATAGCAAACATAGAATTATATACTGGGAGGGGTACAGTGGGATCATACTTATAATTCCTTTCACCCATCACTTTTTCCATGGCATTTTTGTTGACACACTTTTACTGTCAGTGTTTGGTCCAGGTAACCATGGTACATGCCATGACCTGATCCAACTTCCTGTTTAGCAGTTTTAACAACCTTTATTTTACTCTAGACATGGCATTTCAAGACATTACTGTATGAAAAGAAAAAAAATGGGACGTTGTCATGCAACATATGTCATGCAGAAAATAATTATATCTACTAAGTGTTTAGGTTGATGGTGTATAAAAAAACAACAATGACAAACAGACCTATACCTCATACAAACAAAAAATTTAAGTGTGTGTGGGGGGGGGGGGGGGTAAAACATTTCCAGTTTGGAGAGATGTACGTGTAAAAAGACAAAGAAAAATGTTTCAGAAATAAGAAATATATATTTTTTTTTTGTGCATATTGTAATTTAGCACTGGCCATATTAAAAACAAAAACAGCAATGCTGACCTATAATGAAGAATGTCTGTTTGTGAAATTCAAAATAATAAAATAAAAATTAATCCTACCTATGCATGTACTTACAAGATGGAATGTTTTTTACAAATTGCCTATAAATATACTTTCTTGCTGGTACGAGGTATAATTAACACTAGGCAATTTTCAGTGATTCACAATTACATACACTCATTTTTAAAACTAGAGTTTGGCATACAATAATAACCAGGGTTTAAGCTTAACCCAAAAATTATTAACAATTTGGCTAACTTGGTCAGAAATGTTTTAGCCAAATTCAGTTTCAGTTAGACAAATGAAACAAAATTAAGATGCTTTGAGATATTTATTTGTCTGACATCTTTGATCAAACATACACCCCCCCCCCCCCCCCCCCAAAAGAAGACAAAAACTTCTTATTTTAACAATACTTTCTATAACATAGTTACACAATCACTGTTGTACATGTAGGAGCTAAATGAAAACATGATGTCATAAAAACAGAATTTACTTTTGTTTCACTGTATAATCAATTTATAGAAGGTATTATAATTCAATACAAACATAATATTATTGCCGATTCGAGCTTTGATAAAATTGGCTGTTGCAAACAATTCCAGTGTTTTCTGATTTGCTGGCAAGTGTCTGATAAAACTCAATTTGCTGCTGTTTTACCAAGTTAAAGACTGAAACTTAAAAAACATTTAAATGTTGTACATAACGAAAAAGACCAAGACTGACGACAATACTGCCAAGTACAAACTCTTCTGAGGTCGTCCGAATGAACCATGCACGTATACACATAGATGCACAGACAGAGGCGGGAATGACACAAGAAGTAAAAAGTAAATAAGTGAAGAAAAAAAGTCAAAACAATGATACGCCGGTAGATCAAAAGTAGCACACAATTTTTTTTATTAGCTTTTTGGCGATTTGATAACAAAATATATTCGAGAAAATTCATTTTAATTTGCATTTGGCAAACGACAGCTTAAACCCTGAATAACACATTTCAAAATTCCACTGTACATTTAGCAATTGGCAACTTTAGCTAATGACAGGGCGAGCCCTGTGCCTATAGGTATTAAGTATTAAATGATTTCAATAAAAAAAAAATCATTTGATTACATATTATGGACTTAATTACATGTAATTATAGCCCAACTTGCATTAAAATTTGAAGGAAAACAGAAAAATCTCAGGTCACATTTTTTAAATTTCTCCTCAAAATATAAACCACATACCAGGTACTTGATAATTATACCCTTGAACAAGTTGTAATACAATAGGGTTTTTAAAAAACCTCACGGGTTAACTGAAAGTTTAGTAACAGGATTGGGGTTTCTTTTGTACATAATCAACATGACTCCTGTTACATAAAATTCACTAACTTTATTAACCAACTACATGTGATAAGGCAGTTTATCTTAACATGGATGGCTTTTTCTGTTAGTACATGTACATGTATTATAATACATACTTATTTGTTTGTACTAGATTTTTGGAAAACCAAATTACCATTCCTGTAAATGTGCTTAGCCTAACAGGCCCCGTGCTTATAAACATTAAAGTCTAGACTTTAAATCATAAAGTCCAGACTTTCACGTCATGGCAACGCCATTCAAATAGCATTACTTTAAAGACTGGACTTTAAGTTTTATAAGCACAGGCACAGATCATAGAATATTAATATTAAATATGGAAATCTCATTAGAAAAATGCCAAAGGGAAGCCATCAGTATATTGTATATAGACAATTTCTCATTCAACCAGTGACTGAAGAGAAATGTTTGGCCGTCAATCAGTAATGAGAAGCAAAGTATGTATGTATGTATGTATGTATGTATGTATGTATGTATGTATGTATGTATACATACATATACACAATAAAAATGTTGATAATTCCATCTACATGTATTAACCAGGAAGTTGTGCAGCTTGTAAGAGTATATATGTCGCAATGTCAGACTTCCCCAGTGTCTGGTGTAGTTCTGATGACGCAAGCTTGTCAATGTTTCAAAAGATCAATAATGGGATTGTTTGCATGTACTACGTGAGTGTGTTGATATTGCCACCCACACACACACATTACTGCTGGTTAGTGATTATAAATTAAATCATGTAACTTACATACAAAAATGGTAGTAAACAAAATAATAATAGGTATTCACAAAAACACACACAGTGGAAATTAATGCAAGAACATTTATAACATATGAACAGAAAACATGAAAATATTTTATGTTCTTATTAATCATTAGCTATTGGACTTTGACACAATTTTAGAGAAGAAACCCAGTACATTTTTCCATTAGTGTCTCTAGGTATCTTTTATATGCATCACCCCACAAAAATTATAGCACATACCATAACCTTTGATAAGACTTTACTGTCAGATATTTCACTGGCATTTAACAACTGCTGAATAAACCAGGTAGATTTTCAAGATGTAATTTAACATTTTGGCTCACCTGTCATGTTTACAGGCCTTTTGGAGAAGAAACGGTCAACATTTTACTGTATTTACACAAATTGTTTTATAAGCAACTTTATTACATGTATACTTGTGAGAGAGAACAAAATTGTATGTCACATTGTGAAATACTGTTTTCCTTTACAATTCTGGGATATAAACGCTAACGCGATTGGCCCACAGCACATTCAGTTATTTGATTACGGGAGAACGGGATCAACACAATGACGTACTATTTTGTGCATTTATTGAAAGCAGAATTTACTATTTGTGAAATCCAAATCTGGGTCATTAAGCTCAAATGTGGGTAGGGCCTATGCTGACACTCAGCTGCTCTACAAATAAATATGTTCAGGTCTTTCACTATATGGAAATTGGCTATGGAATCATCAAATTAATGTTTCTGCACATATAAATATGGAGACAAATAATCAGTATTTTTCCCCATGGATGTTTGTAATATCCTTTTACCAGAGGAACTTTATTTTATTAGTGGAAGTTATCGTCATACTGTGTGACGTGTCAGCTGCAGGTGTGCACCAGCTGATGTATTCATTAGCTTAATGAAATCAATAACTTTCATTACTTTTTGATGAATTCTAACAAATAATTATAGGTAGGTAATAAATAAAATACTACACAACTTTCAGTTTAATACCATTTTTCTAAACAAGTACATTAGATAATGGTATCTAGCTCACTTTTACTCGCTAGATACCATTTTCTAATGTACTTGTTCAAAAAAATGGTATTAAACTGAAAGTAGTATAGTATTCTCTATACTCAGTTCCTCAATAAATTGCAAGGAATTTTTTATTTGCACTTTCACAGACAGGACAGTACACAACTTGGCTTTTGATATATCACGCACTGGTTAGGATGGGGGGGGGGGGAACAAACAAATCAGAGAATGGGTCCACTGAGGCAATCACTATACTAGTTTTATTTTGAGCAATTAAAAACAATATCCTGGTACTTGAATAAAACAAACCATTTATTTGAACAAATGAAAATATTAGCAGACAAGTAGTTTTTAGATGTATTTGTCTGGTGGACTGGTAAAAACAATTCTGCTTATTTCTATCACTGCACACCGCACACACACTTAGTAAAAAAAAGTCTAGCAGATTTAGAACACAACATTAGTCTTATTCAACAAGACTTCTTAGTTGTAAACTGTACATGCATACAGTAGATACAGAACATACAGCATGATTACATCAGGCCTAATGATCAGTCTTTTGTTGAGCCAGAATAATGTTACAGCCGTAAACGCCAAGCCACAATAGTCAGTGTTTGAAAAATGTTTGAGAATGTCACTAGCCCTCACTTCTTTGACTTATAGTAATACAGTTAATAATTTCCACTAGCCCAGACCACAAATTCACTAGGCGAGACTGAATTTGTTGAATTCTGGAATAGTTATATTGCAAAACATTGTTCTCCCAGAGTTGGCATTGATCATTAGTTATAATCAGTTGGCACCACTCGAACTTTTGATTACATCAACGGTTAGAATTATACCAACATAAAAAGGATCTGAATTGTCAGAGAACATTTTGTTCAGTATCGCATCACGATTCACTACACAAATTTCAAAGATCGCTACACAATTTTAAAACATTAAACAGTAGTTGCTAATCAATTTTCAGTTAGACTAGAAATATTGCTAATTAAGATTTAGAAAACAAAATATTCTCTGATTGTCATGTTGGACCATACAAATGGATAATTTTACTTTTAATATCTTTTTTCTTAAATATGTACACTTGAAAATAAACAACAATTCCATCATCTTAACTGACGGAAATTACAGTTAACATTTTCCTACACAATGGATTACGGATTTTTTACCAAACCGATCAATTTTCGATTATAAATTCTTTTCTTTATTAATTAATAAGTACATTTCATCATGGTTTTTTCATATAGAATAAAAAATGTTTCCCTATCTCGGTAGTTTTATAGCCCAGATCAGTGATGTTACAGGAATATTTATAACTGAATTCACAGATTTTCATTTACTGTTAATATGTGAATTACAAATGTTCACAAAGTGAACCCCAAAGATGTAAATACTGTCATTATATTAGGCCTAGACCTGGATCAAGTAATGAAAAGAGTACATGTATAAATACACATGAATGTATGTTCAATTGAACATTAATGTTGTTAGAGCCTGGAAAACTGGCAATCTGCTATTTTCTGTATTATTTATTGATAGTTACACATATATTCTCAAACATGTGGCAATAACATGACAATGAAGTCATCCTGGTGTGTATGAAACCATCCTAGTCCGATTGTAATGAACATCATATTGTGCGTGTCAATCATTTTCCTTTTAAGGATTTTTAGGTCATGTTTCTATTTATAAATTATAATAAGTAAGCCTTTGTGTGTTTCCCGGTATGCACACAAAATTCTTTGTACTGGCAATATAGATACGACTACAGGATATGAAAATTACAAGGATCCTGGTTTAAAAGTGAAACAAAAACTACAATGGAATGTTGTGTAAACTAATAAAATCAATGATTGGGCCTTGTCCTGTACAGAGCGAGGGAAAATTGTAAATCGTGTCTAAATCAGTAAATGTACTGAATTCATCTGGGCTCCATTCTACAGCATGGGCAAATAATGATATATATCAACTGTGTTTTTTGTTTAGTTTTTAATATTAACCAGTTCATTCCAAGGTGTTGATTCATATTTCAAAAACAAAAACATTCTGATACAGTATGGTTTGCTTTGGATCATTAGCCACGATGTGACAATACAGACATGCTCACCTTATAGTATCAATAATTTCTTCGGCCCCTTCCTTTCCTTCCTGAAAAATACAAAATAAACATACTTAGCTTAATGGTATAATAATAATTTGGGGTTCGTTTTTTTATTTAATACAAAGTACAGGTTTAGTTTATGAAGGGATTAGGCCTACAGGCCGAATGTCCAGAAACAAGCATGTGCTTGCATAGCTTACCGATCCGGGGATTGGCCACTGATAAATTGCTGGTTCGGATCCCGCTGGGCTGTGTAGCTTCAATTCCTGTACCATATTCCTTTTCCTTGTCCTGCTGTCTATCCATCTAATGACCGTACAACACTTATTGTGTTTATATTTCGATCATTTCCACGCATTTCCACCCCCTCACCCTATGACCCACATCCAGCGTCATTCCTCAACGGGAAAGCCTCAAACGTCACGTGATTGATAATAATTTTGATTGGCAGGTTGTGTTATTGGTCTGCCAATCTACCGTATAGAGGAACAAAAAAATAACATATTTTGTCTATGATGTCAAAGCATTTGCCTTGGAATTTACGAAAAATTAATATTTGTCGATTATTACCGCAAGCATATTTTAGAAAATTGTAAAAATATATATATATATATATTATATCTGGTTACTAAATCATGTACGTATTTATAAATATTTTTGTAATGGATTAATTATAATGTACAAGTCAATGGAAGTCTACTCTATCTGTCATTCTGTATTATTTATATATGACATAAATTATATGAATTGTTTTGTTTTATAATATTTTCGTTTCTTTCATGATAATGTAATTAGTACAACCGTAAAACGTGGTGACAATTAAAAAAAACCTAATATATAAAAGATGTAATGCAAATTGGAAACAAAACTTAATTCCAAACCCACAGCACAAATGGAATCATATCACGTGCCATTTGTTGAGATTGGGATTCGATACGACTATGCATGTAGGACAAAAGAAAGAATTGAGAAAAATACCTCGAAAAGATTGATGTATACAAGCATGCAATGTCTGTAACAAGACTTTTCACATAAATCCAGTTTTGAAACAGGCTTTGTTAAAAAAACATTAAAAAAAACCCCACACCAACAAACCAACAAACAAAGCAAAACATTTGTAATTTTGACATAATTGTTTTCATGTTTCAGAAATAGCCCAATGGGCCCAGCGACGGGGATTGGACCCATACCGACGGGGATCGAACCCATAGGCCCTACCGACCGCGCATCCAACGCCGCGCTAAATACCAGTGAATAGCTAAGACTGCTATCACATGACGAGTATAATAAATTAAAAATTAGATTAGTTTATAAAATATGACGTCTTGTTTATTTGGGTTTTTTGAGTAGAGGGTCAGAGGTTTTTTCTAAGTACTTTGAATTTATCGGGATACTCATCCCTTGCAGCACCCTACCCTTTGATAGCTTATAAAATATCATACTAAGGTAAACACATACAAAACACCTTTTATTTCATGAGCCTCATTTGCAGTCAGTCTATCAAATGAATGGCCTGATTTAAAATGTTAGTCATGTTACAAATTGAATGATTTTTGGACACTGAATAACATACAATATACATTTGGTTGTTTTGGGCTATTTGTGTTTGTCTTCGGTAATCAATCGCATAGTGACGTTTACCTACATTCTGATTGGTCAGAGAAAAGACAGGGAATCACCTTCGTAAAATGGCGGCTAAAAATGAAAATGTTTTGGTTTTCCAAAAACAAATTCCGCCAAACATCGCACATTGTGTATTTTTTGTAGAATAACTTTCTTATGAAATTTTGTGTTTATGGTGATGAAGAAGTGATACTATCAGATTTTTTACTGGACATGGTAGACATTTATTTTCACTTTAAAAAAAAAAAAAAAAAATCCTGAAATTAAAGCCTAAAGGTGTATTATGATTATCTTAGTAATTGGCACAGAGCTGTCAGCCTGTGGCAATTCTTAGGCGTGAGAAAATTAAGGTCAGGGTCCAGGGATTGCAGGTTCTTGATCAGGTCAATGGATAGCCCGAGTACTCTGACTGTAAGAGAGCTAGACGGACATTTGGACATAAACACGCTCTCATTATGTCCAAATGTCCGTCTAGCTCTCTTACAGTCAGAGTACGGAAAAATATCCGCCCGGTCCCCCCTTCACCTAACCCTAACCCTAACCCTAACCCTAACCCTAACCCTAACCCTAACCCTAACCTTAACTCCAACCCTAACCCCAACCCTAACCCTAACCTTAACTCCAACCCTAACCCCAACCCTAGCCCTAACCCCAACCCTAACCCCAACCCTAACCCTAACCCTCAACCCTAACTAAAAATAATAATGGAGGGGACCGGGCGGATATTATACCCAGAGTACTCGGGCTAGTCAATGGAGAAGTTGTTTGTTTCCAAAATGGAATTCTCTAAAAAAATCAATTAAAAAAATCGAGCTAGTGCAAGTTTTACTAATTAATACGGTTAACCAAGGGTAGGTTCAATATTTTGTATTATTATTAATACGTAACGAATTCAGAGACCTGTATAATCAGCATATAATTCCATTCAGCTCTAAAATATAAACCACGATTATAAAATATTTTTATTTTTTAGAAAAAGTGTGAGATTGTAGTAACGTTGCGTGAGAGTGGGATGTTTGTTACAAATGCGTGAGACTCCCACCAAATGCATGAGAGTTGATTGATATGTTGGCATCTACTATAGTGAACATTCGCAGTCAATTGTTTTGTTTTTGATGATTTATGTACTATAACACATGTGCATACTACATCTTAAACATGAAAATAAAGTAATTAATGGCCGGGTGTGTGGGAATACTTTAAACAAGGATTATTTATATATATATAATATATATATATATTTATTGCTGTCAGTGGGGAAGACATACTATTAATAGTACCAAAATTGATGTCAATTCTAATAACAATTATGAATTTGATTGCAGTTCAAACAAGTATTACCAGTATTTTATGTGAAATTTTATCTTTTGTTTCCATTTAATTCCAGCGCTCGCTTGATGTGCGATCGATTCCCGTCAGTGGGTCCATCGGGCTATTTCTTGCTCTAGCCAGTGCACCACGACTGGTATATGTGCTATACTGTCTGTGGGATAGTGCATATAAAAGATCCCTTGCTGCTAATTGAAAAGAGTAGCCCATGATGTGGTGACAGCAGGTTTCCTCTCATATCTGGGTGGTCCGTAACCATAAGTCTGATGCCATATAACCGTCAATAAAATGTGTTGAGTGTATCATTAAATAAACATTTCCTTCCTTCCATTGTAATTCCAATAACTTTTTTTTAACAATAAAAACAAAAGATTTTCAAAAATAATTACTGAAACGTCAGTTACGTCCCTTATCTGAACACTTGTAAATCAATTTCCATTGCTAACATTTAGAAAATTGATATATTCTTGTTAATTTAATGTTGAATAATTAAAATATACAGTTTACCGTATACGCAAATATGTTCGCGAATAAAATATACCGCAAAAATGCGAACACGATAGCACCGCGAATTTAATTATGCGCGAACTTATTTCCGATTTGGTATAATATTATTTACCTTATAATATATAGTCTTATCTCTACACGCCCCAACCCATATCGGAATCAAGCAGTCAGAGGTCTGCAAGGTCACGTGATTCTGTAAACCTGCCTGGTCACGTGGATTTGATCGAAGTGACATACAGTTGCACGTAAGTCTTCTGATATTTGCGTTTTTCAATTCTCTGTCTCACGTGCGTGTTCCACCAATAACATGTCTTATCAGACATACATACAACATTGATGTCTCGCTGACAGCATGTGCGCGAAATCGTCATTGAAAAGAGTTTGGCAAATGAAATATGGGTAATTTTGATTTTATTATCGGGGGATACAATTGCGAAAATAATTCCTCGCGAAATTGTAAAATGAAAGTCCGATCGCGAATTATTTTAGCCGCAAAAATATTTGCGTATACGGTAAGTGAAATTACATGTATGTATTAAAACTACAAATTAACAAATGCTTGTGTGACAGAAACTTAAAGGTCCATGAACTTGGAGTTAGTCATGGGGTGAAGAAAATTACATTATATTTTATAAAATTTGATTACATGGCAAACATAATCATGATAATGGGTAAACCATTTGGATTTATTTTATAAATTATATTTAATTGTTTAAAAAAATTATATAAAAAAAAATTGTTTTTCTTATTATTTTTCCTTTTTGACGTGTTCACACTTGAACCATTGGGGTTTTTTTTTAGCTTATTTTTTTTTCATTATCCAAAAGTAGCTAATTTAAAGTAAAAGTTGTTAGTAATTTTATTTGAAAAGTAGCAGTTGGCTAATTTGGACAGGGTGAGCCCTGTTTTTGCCTAGTCATAGGATGTTGGTGCTGACAAATTATTAAAAATCTTAAAGGTAATATTAATTGTAATTGCAGAATATATTCAAGAATATTTTCATATATAGATACATTAGCTTAATGATGTTCCAAAGTAACCAGGTAAAACAAAAAGGTTCTAGTGTAAGCATTTATTATTGTTTTCATATTTGATAAAATTTAAAGTATTTATCACGAGATATAAAGTGCTGGTGGGTTTTTTTTCAATGCCAGAGACGAAGTCAGGCTCCAAGCCAAAGAGGACTACTGTTGCTAAAAAGAAAAAATAATGAAGAGTCTTCCAGTCCTACGACAAAAGTAAGTCAATAATTTTGAGATAGCATCAGCTAATATGTTCGCAGATCTACATTGTGTATGTTTTTGAATGAGACATGCATAAATAGAGGATAATTAAACGAGTTACCAGTTATTATCATATTTATGTCCCGAGTGAAATAATTTTCAGTTCTCACAAGCTTTAGCGAGTGACAAATGAAAATTATTTCACGAGGGACATAAATTTGATAATAACTGGAACCGAGTTTGTTATTCTATTTATTACCTCAGCTATTTTTTTTCTTCTTCTAAAAATCTTTATTTTCCATGCACATGCACGAAGGCCAACCTGTATAGAAATGATGTAAACCACTAAATACGCACTGTTCTGACAATTATTATAACGTAATTAAATCACGTTCATAGATAATTAAAAAAACACACACGTTCTCTTTATTCTGCTTCAAACTCTATAATGAATTGCATTAAAATGACATTTTGTTATTAATTTAACACCAAAAACAGAGACCCGTAAACGCAAACTCTTTAAACTACATGACGTCATTTTGGGTTTGTCAAATCGTAATGACGTCATATTTAGTACCGACAAAGTCATTGGTTTGTAAGCGTCAAATTGTCCAATAGTATTGTTCGTTAAACCAATGCAGAATATTTCTCACTGAGAAAATATGGAAAATATTTTCCCTGTTATGAGTGACCGCTGGGGTAATAAACCTTATTACGGAAGTGAATAGAAATATTTTTATTCCAAATCTTAAAATTTAATTGCAAAAAGTGGTAGATCTATAACATTAGCACTATTTTAGTCCATCATTTATTTGTAGAAATCCATGAGCGTATTACTATTTTGTTTTAATTTATGTGAGATACTTAATTTTAATGTGAATAATAACAAATATATTGTAGAATATACAACACTGCCACCAACTTTTTTAAATCATGTTTTATTACTTTTTCAGGCAAGACGTTTTAAGCCAATAGATACTACACAGGAATTTCAACATGAGTCTCCATATCGCCAACCACTTGCCAACATTGTCAATATGCCAGATTTTACAGATGCAGTTTCACACGTAATGTTTTTTATTTTGTCAAGTATTTATGATTATTTTTTATATATATATATATAGATATATATATATATATATATATATAGACACACACACACACACAGTTGAATCCCATTGGCTCGAACCCCGTTGGTGCTCGAGAAAGTGTTCGACCCATCGGGTAGTTCGACCGAACCATTTGGTCAACAACAGAAACCTTTGTCGGTATTAATTAAATGTGTGGTTGCTGAAGAGATGACAGCTGAGTAACTCGCCCATTGTTTCATTTAAAACTGGTCTTGTAGACGTGTTCAGAGTAACGCTTAAGGCCAAGGCCATTTTGTGCACTAATTGTTTGATTGGTATCACGGTTCATTGAACAGGTACCGTACCACTAACTGTACTTGAAAGATCATTACCGATAGCCGCTTAACACACAACATGACAGGTATGGTACAGAAAGGATTGCATGGCTATTGTTGCGATTCTCCGATTCATCTATAGCTCGTTATGCCTAAACAATTAATCCAAAAGTTGTAATAACCAACTGCACAAGCGCAGCAATTATTGGTCCTTTTCGGTGGTTTTGCATTTGATATTTGATGGATTCAAGGGAAATATAGCTAATAACAGACGGGACCGATAAGTCTGATAATTTAGTTCGAGTGAAGGCTTATAGTCGACCCTGGACGTGTTCGACCCATCATCAGTTAATATAAGGGTTTACAGGCCTTTTCCCAGGATCTTTTTAAGGCGCTTACATTTTTAGCATCAGTATAACACAAATCAAGCCAAAGTAAGTGGGTTAGTGTGTTGAAAACAGTTAAGTGTTTGCCTTCAATCCTGCTCTTTGACCCATCAATTCCCCACCCCTAACAATTTCATAATTTGTGCCATGTTCTTGCTGTTGATTTCAGCGTCGTGTTAAATGCTTGTTGTGATTTCTGCTTGTAAAATACCTAGGCTAAGAATGTCGACTTCACAGTATATTCCATTTATTAAAAAAACAAAACAAAAAAAACGTTAATAAAATTAAAATTTACGGTCTTTTTAAAATCCAGCTAACTTATTAAATGTCGTGCAAATATATATCTAACATTATCTAACAAATATGATTATTGTAAGCTAATTCAGTGTACGTTTAACTGCAATTTGTATAAATAAAGCATGTTCATTTCCCGCGATCGCGATCTCTCGACCATAGGTACACAATTAGCAAAGACAAAGGAAATAAATTAAACTGCCGTTAGAGCTTTCCTCGGTTCAGCCAACGAACGTTCTTCCTAACGTTCGCGAACTATTTGATTGGTGTCCGTCGTGTCCATTTGGTTTAACGTGAAGCACACAAACCAGTGTAGCGAACATTTTGTTTTTGCTCAATCTGGCTGAATTCAGCTCTTGTGGATAACCTACATGTCTTTCGGCCCTGAACTGGCATGTGTATTCAAATTGACATGCATTGTCGGTGTGTTTTTATTACTTTGGTTCAAAGACTTTACAAAGATAAAATAACAAGTTACAGATCTTCCAGACATTGAATTACCGTCACATTGCTGTCATACATGCATGCAGTTAAAATTAATAACAGTGATTATTAAAATAAACATCATAAGGCCTACGCTGTATTCTGGATTTTCTCGTTGCCGGTCGCAAGATCGCTATTAAGCTAATTGAATATTTGGTATTATTATTATGTTCGAGCTGTCGGATAGATTATGTAACCGTTTGTTCACATCAGAAGATAGAAAATGGTTTAGCCAAAATTTTAGCCACTTGCGAATTTTATTAGCCTTTTTTAAAAAATAATTTTTAATTAGCCAATGGCTAATCTGGCTAGCGACAGCACGAGCCTTGGATGTTTTCAGTGTGTTGGAGTTTTGGGAAGGGGGTGCTAGGATAGAAATGATTGATTGCCAACTTAACTGTACTTTTAAAAAGTGTTTCACCTATCGTTTAATCAGTTAAATGGTACAGTTGATTCTGTCAATGGGCATCTTCTTTGATCGGCCTTGAAGCTTGATTGCTCGGCACGGGAATCCTGTTACGTGTAAGCACCTTCCTGACGGATTAGCGGTCCCAGTAGATGTGGTAAAATTACTAAACACCAGTTGTGAGCAGACGACTGGTCCATTGTTAGGTATTTAGGAAGTGTTTTACCTGTCATAGTAATTAGGTGTGCTTGATATACTGGTACACAAATTGTTTGCAAGAGGTAGTCGACTGCCACGCTTGTACTTGTGAAAATTGTTTTTCTAAAGCACTTCAAATCAAGGTGTAGCGGCAATTGATTTAAGGTGCTTCCACGCCGTCAAAGCGCTTAATTTACGGACCAAGGCATGTCGGGCCGCTACGCCTAACGGCCCTGGGGAAACCCCCTGGTTTACCGAACAAAAAACTCAGGACTTCGTTTTTGGTTCGAGCGTTGCGGTGTTATCGACCCTTCTGAGGTCGAGCCAACAAAATTCTACTGTATATATATATATGGTAACTACTAAGCTGTGAACAACTGGGTATACTTTGGGTCCATCACACATCTTGATTATATTCAGGCACTAATCTCGCCATCAAAATGACATATTTAGCCTAAAATTGGCTAAGTTGCAGAGTTATTTTAAATAAATAATTTCTTAAACGATCACTGGTTCACTGATATTTAATTGAAAATCATTAGCACGTCCATGTTATAAATTTAACTAATTTCACCACAAGGCTAAGGATATATTTGATTAAGTGTAATCTAAAACATACAAATGATCTTAATTTAAATTTAAAATAGGAAGCACCATCCTTGGAACCCATGATTCTTTTATTGTCATGCATTTTTCACAAATGCATTAGGATTGAGGTTGGATGAAATTAACTTTTATGTCTTGAAATAAATTTGACAGTTTTATGAATATAAGCTATGTTCTTTGTCTTTTCAGGAGGCTCTTATCAAAAAAATATTATCAAAGCCATTCAAAGTGCCCATTCCAAATTACCAAGGTATGTTTTATATTATGAGTTGTAAAGTCATATTTTAAGTAGTCCATTCCAAGGCTAGCTCTGACTCGCCAAATTCTCAAATTGCGAATTTCGAAAACAATTGGCGAATTTTATTTTAATTTGGCAAAATAATTTTATGTAATAATTAATATTTTGATACAAAATAACTGGGTTTTTGCAATTTTTGAAGTTCAACAGATAATTTGGCGAAATTTTCTGCTGAACCAGAGCTAGTCCTGCCATTCCCTATATGTCTAATCCCTAAAGCCGATTTTACTGAGTTTTTCATTGCGGAAAAACAAGGAAAATATCATATTTGTTCTCTTTAGCAACATATGGCAAAAATTGCACTGTGCGATGTGAGCTGAGCTGAATTCACCAACTAACATGAAAACTTTAAAAAAAATTGAATCATAGTGATGTTACTGATATTCATAAGCAAACTAGCTCAGCACTTAGCTTATCGTTGCATTGAACTTGCTAACAGCTAATAGCTGAGCAAAAAGTCTCAAGTAATGTTTTGCTTTAGGTTTGTCTATCTATTTTTATGTCTGGTCTTCCTGTCTCATTTCTTATTATTTAGTGATAAAAAAATGTCTAAGGGGAGGGTAAATCACTCATCAGAGACATGGTCGGTCTAGGATTGATCCCCGTCGGTTGGCCCGTTATTTCTTGCTCTAGCCAATACACCACAACTGGTTTATCAAAGTGTGGCATGTGCTATCCTCTCTGCAGGATATAAAAAATCTCTTACTACTAATGGAAATATATAGCGGGTTTCCTCTAAAACTATATGTTAAAATTACAAATGTTTAACAGTGAGTAGCCGATGATTAATATAATAAATTAATGTGCTCTAAACAATGCGAACATTAGATAAGTGCTAATAAATTTTAAAATTGAAGCAGTCTTTGCCATTCTGATTTCAATCTGGAAGTTAATGCTAAAGAATGACAAGCAGTTCTAAAAATCTATCTCTAAAATATAACTGCTAGTTAGGCAAATAGTGTAAAATGTCAACAGCAAAGCAGATTTATTTTATCTCCTGAAAATGAGGAATTCTAAAAAACCATAAATAAATTTAAAAAATGGAAAGCAAAACCTGCTTGTAAAACTGATCATTAGAAGGTATTGGAGTTGTATTTGTGTGGCAAAAATTAACCAGGAAAAAATGCTTGATTTAACTGTGCACTTACATGTAACACCTTTTAATTGTGGTTATATGGCATCTGACATTTGGTTAAGGACCACACAGATAAGGAAGTCACTTCTACCTTTTCAACCCTGAATTGAAATAAAGAAAGTATACAGAGGTTATAATACAATCATTATTAGTTCTCTACAAGTTCGTCCTTCTGTCTGTCTGTCTGTCCCACTTACAGTTTTCTGGATGTTTTTTTTACAATGCCTTGAAATATTGAGCTGAAATTTTGTACATAGCTTTATCATGTTCTGTTACAGAACAAGTTTGACTTTCATGGTGATTTACCCATTGTTGACAGAGTTGTGGCTGTTGAACTTAGGATATATGAACATTTGTTTTCCGGATTTCTTTTTTGGCACTGTCTCAACATATTGAACTGAAAGATCCAGTTTAACTTTCATGGTGATTTACAAATTGTTTCACAGAGTTAGTGCCCTTGAATTTAGGAAATACAAATATTTGTTGGGCCCTGAAGGTGACATGTATTGCTTTAGCAGTACTCACAGAATGCTTGTTATACTACTTTTTCTATTAATCTAGGAAATGGGTTGAGTCGAATCCTTGGGGTCAGGCGTCAAGGAGTCCGGCAACCCCTGTATGACCCGTATGAAGAGGCAGCTTTAATTTTATACTCTCCACCAGAGTTATCTGCTCATGAGCAGTTGAAAGTTGATTTGTAAGTAACATTTCTAAATAACCGTCACTATATTTAATGACATTTTCTTTTCAACTGCAACATGTTCCTGTCTCATGGCCATCCATGGCAAACACTGCCATTAATTATGCTGGTTCTTGTCTGATAGCATCTGTATTTTATGGAATATTGTACAATGAGCACAGATGATGATATTGTAGAAATTGGAATTTGACATACAGCCTTATGCACATAAGTTTTCTTTTATTCCATAATAATTAAATTTCTGTTACATTCATTACAATTTAACGTCATCCCATTTGCTCAGCTGTAGCAACGCGAGTTTGTTCATTTCTCGTTGAACATAAAAATAATGTGGGGGAACTTATGTGTGATCGGCTTTCCAATGAACTTAAAACAAAGAACAGACAATCCTTAATTCTGTTATTCATCTATCATTTTCTTTATACTCTATCTTGACCTCTTACTTTGGCATTTCGTAGCTATTCGGCTGTTGAATGTTCAGACCGTAAGGTGGAAAAGGGGGGAAATGCCAAAGTAAGAGGTGAGAATAAGTATTAATAAAAGAGAAAACACTTAAAGTTTTCTTCATTCCACATGCATATTTATTAGTTACATGAGTTTTGTTATTGACATTGTTGCAAACATTTCTGAAAACAAAGTTATAACATGCACCCTTAAGATTTATACTATATAAAATTTACCTTTAAAACAAACTTAAGATTTATAGCAAAATTGCATTATGTTTGATGGTATTCTGTTTCTCCATTAATAATTTTAGTTATCTCATTTTAACATAGAAAAGTGTTAACGGAACAGTATTTGTGCAGTCAGATGGAAGGTTGAACAAAACAAGGATCAGATAAACCTAACACACAATTGAATCCCATATCACTATTCAATAGCATTCTTATTTCTTTCAAGGTTTTTTTCCCCAAGATTTTCGTTTGTTTTGTTTTTGTTTGGTAATGTTAAACTGCACTGGAAATATCTCCCATACTGTATTTTCAGAGAGAAGCAACCTGTCCATGTTTTAGTGGATCCTGTGCTCACTAAAGTACTCCGGCCTCATCAAAGAGAGGTAACTCTTGTCTTTTTTACACAGACAAAACCACAAATACTCACTTGCGCTCCGTTTTACTAACCGATCTTAATGCTGGGATCACCGTAAGTGAATAAGGTAGCTATGCATTTAAGGTGATCTTCACCTTTGTTGTATACTGTAAGACGGGTTCCAGACCTCACAGTGAAAAACAAATTTGATTATGGGGAGCTGTTTAAGATATTATTATATTTATACCAGTTAAATTCACTTGCTAAAGGGAGCTAAAAATTACTCTCTACGAACTAGTCTCATGTTAGTAATGGAGAGCAAGAGTGATGGCTCCCTTTACATGGCAAGTTCTGAGGTTACAAGTAGAACCCTATGTAATGATTATACATCTGTTGTCCGTCCCATCCTACAAAATGTTTTTTGTAAGTAATTACAGTTTGTTTTGACATAACAAAACAAGTAAAAGTGTTTTGGATATAACAAAAAAAAACCCCACTATTTTTGTGTGTAATTTAAAAAACATTTAGCTCAGAAATAAATAGCATGTAGTAAATTCCATAGTATGAAAAAAGGCGTTCCCTGTTGGAAAGACCTGTCTCATCTTTTATTATTTAATGTACAACACCGTATGCCACCTGACATTACACTATATTCTTACTTTCATAACATCTGTATTGTTATAAATATCTTGATAACATTTATATAGACCTGAATTCAATCTAGTAACTAAATATTGAAATTTATTTTATTTTTGAATATTTATTTTCTCCAGGGTGTCAAGTTTATGTATGACTGTTCTGTTGGTAACCAGATTGAAAATAACTATGGGTGTATTATGGCAGATGAGATGGTAAGTTGGATTTATTTTAGAGATGTACTTTTGTTTTCTGACATATCATATGGCTTAATGGATTTATTTTCATACTTTGTACATATAGATAAATACATGCAGATAAATTCTAAAATATGTTTTAATAATAATAAAGTGTTCTTTGCAATGAGCAAAATATGCTCCGAGTTTCTTGATTTTTAGTATAGAGATTAATTTGGAGGTTGAAATAATGAAAGAAAGAAAAAATTAAATAATTAATTTTCATTGGTGCATTGAACATAAAATACAGTTATTTAAAGATATTATTAGATGTTGGTAAAATCATAGAAAAATCATTGTATGTAGATGTTTTCAGCTTCTTCTTTTTTTCAATGTGAATGTATGACGGTGAATTTACACACTTTCCATTTACAGTTTATGTCTGTGTGTGTCTTCTTTTTTCACAGGGCCTGGGAAAAACTCTTCAGTGCATAGCTTTGATATGGACTTTGCTGGTAATATTATCTTGACAAATTTTATGATTCACTATACAAATAACAATCTTTTTGTATTACTGTTTTACTGGTATAATTTAAAGTAATTATTGGTTTCCTCTCATCACTGCATTTTGTTGTCAGATTGATTTTTATTTTGGTTAAAGGTTTTATGCTAACTCTTCAATTCCATTATTCAAAACTGCCTCTTGTTCAGTACAAACTATTGACAAATATTCATTGAAATTAACAAATCATTAATCAATGTATATTTTTATTATCCCAATTATAAGGCATCATCACAATTCTTTTCTTTTAGAAACAGAGCCCCGACTGTAAACCAACGATAGAAAAGTGTATGATCGTTGCTCCAAGCAGTTTAGTAAAGGTAAAATCACGAAGTTATCGGAAGGAGTATATTTGTCAGGGTTAAAATAATCCAATGTTCTTGCTACTTCATTTGAAGAGGGTATGCATCCCCATTATTAGTCCCCTACTGGTCCAGCAAGAAGTAAAAAGTCACCCCTATATAAACACCGAAATGGCTTTATCATTTAATATGTAGAATAACACACTGTGATACCTTTCTTATCACACACTGAGAATTCAGCTTAATTTTCTACTTCATCATAATGTGTGATCTTTGATGATTCATCTATAAGTTTATACTGCTTACCATTTGTTTGGCAAAAGAGTAGAGATTTATTTTTCATGTCGTGTATATATATATATATATATATATATATATATATATATATATATATATATATATATATATTTTTTTTTTTTTTTTTTTTTTTTTTTCAGAACTGGCAAAATGAAATCAATAAGTGGTTAGGTGCTAAACTCAAGACATTGGCAATTGATTCAGGAAGCAGAAAGGAAATAGACAAGGATCTTGGTATTACAACTTTCCTATTTAGTAATTCAGTTTTATTTTCCTCAGTGTATTTAGCAAAAATCTCTTGTCATATATTAATCTGAACTTTCATCTCATCTTATTTTATAATGCAGAGCCTTCCACCAAGCTTCTGCAATTAAATGAGTGTAAGATTAACTTGACCCTGTGTCTCTAAAACAGGGCTTCTAGAATTTTTGTAAAATTCACTAGCCATGGGATCAGTCATTAAATGTTTTTACTAGCCACGATTAAAAATTCACTAGCCCTACTTTAAGTTAATGCAATTTTACTACTAGTAATAATCAGATATGTCCCCTAAAGAACTTAAAAACACTAAGATTGGAAGTTGGGGTGAGGTTGTGGGCAGGATATTCATATTTACAAAATAGACTTAAATGCATCGGGCATAGCAATAGTAGTTATTTACTAGCCCAACATTGAATATCACTAGCCATGGGGGTGGGGCTACCATAATCTAGAAGCCCTGTCTCTAAAACAAAGTAGTCCAAATTGACATGTCCCATGCAAATATGAAAATTACAGAATGGCACATTACTGCAAAGCTTGAAGTGGCAATCTGAAAAGCTGTCCGGTTTTTAGACTTGTACCTCAGGTATAATAGAAATTCACCTACTAAAAACCAGCCACAAAATCGCTTGTAATTTTAAAAAAAAACAGATGTTTGTATGATTATCTCATCTGCTAATTACTTTGTGATTTTAATTCTATAATGCTCTAAAATACATCTTGGGCATTCTAAATTTGCACACACTAATCCAAACCATCTCCTCTCCCCATGCTTGACATATTTCTTTTGGCCTGCTGTTTTACGTAATATTATCACATTAAATTGGATAATCTATTCTAAAGGTTTAAATGGGAAAAAACCCATAATAAAAACCACTATTTTTGTATTGCAGCTTCAAACTAATCAGTTGACAAATGGAACTGGTTTGTTAAAAAGTCGGAGAGCTATATTTATACTATAGTTAAAGATTCTCTTTTCTTTTCTGTTACAGCTCAGTTTATGCAACAGCAAGGTCGTCGTGTGATGCATCCCATCCTAATACTGTCCTACGAAACGTTTCGCCTACATGCTGAAGTTCTCCATAGAGGATCAGTTGGCCTTGTCATTTGTGATGAGGTTTGTCGTATTGCTTATTTCTTTTGATATATTAAATTCATCCATAACGTGTCGGGGCGGGACGTAGCCAAGTGGTAAAGCGTTCGCTTGATGCGCGGTTAGTCTAGGATCGATTCCCATCTGTGGACCTATTGGGCTGTTTTTCATTCCAGCCAGTGCTCCACAACTGGTGTAACAAAGGTCGTGGTATGTACTGTCCTCTCTGAGATGGTGCATATAAAAGATCCCTTGCTGCTTATCGAAAAGAGTAGCCAACGAAATGGCGACAGCGGGTTTTCTCTCTCATATCTGTGTGGTCCTTAACCATATGTTTGATGCCATATAACCGTAAATAAACTGTTACGTGCATCGTTAAATAAAACCTTCCTTAATCTGTGGAATGGTCCGAAGATTCAAAGAGCCAATTTGCAGTGGCTTATGGGGAAAGAAGGCAGTGAAAATAAGATGATCGGATTTTGTTACCTTTGAGGATTTTTCCCATTTCATTTGTTGGGATATTTGAGAGTTCAGGTTAAGTATTCATAAAATGAGAAAAACCAAAATGTTTTTTTCAATCATTCTTGCTTTTAATCTGCTTGATCCTGCAATGAAATAACAGCTGATACCTTTTATGTGAAATTCTTTTCTGTTTTTAATATACTTTACTGCAGAATTTATCTCATCAATATCTTTATAACATTATTTATAGGGTCATCGCTTGAAGAATTCTGAAAATCAAACATATTCTGCATTAAATCAGCTGAAAACAAGGCGACGAATCCTTTTGTCAGGAACACCAATACAGAATGATCTTCTTGAATACTTCAGTCTTATCCACTTTGTCAACACGGGAATTCTGGGTAAATATTGGTTCATCTCCTGTCTTTAATCTAACATTACATAAAAAAAATTATATTGTAAATTTTGTCCAATCCATATCTAAATTTTTAATACAGTTTAATTACACAAAAAGTCTAATAAAAATTAAAGGACTATTGCTAAATTATGTGTTGGAATTTATATGTTGACATACAAATGTATTTTTCTTAAGTTCTGGGATAGAGGTTTATTTTGAGGTTACCGATGTATGGACTAAAACATTAAATCTGTACTAAGACACTGAAGTATTTGTAGGGACAGCCCAGGAGTTCAAGCGTCGTTTTGAAAACATCATCTTGCGAGGTCGTGATGCTGATGCCACAGACAGTGACCACAAGAAAGGAGTGGAAAAGCTGCAAGAGGTTTTCTGTTTTCAGTAGTCACAATGTTTTGATTTTGTGGTTGTTAGGGTTTGTGTACTGAACACTAACAGGGTTATGGTTAGTTTGTAATTAGAATAGATTTACTTGATTACAACCAGGTATATCAACCTGTAATTCTAATTCTTGGAATGTGTTCATTCCTTTTAATGATAAAGGTGACCCATTTTATTCATGTTTCTTTTCATGTTCACTATATATCGGAGTTCTTCTGCTTTTTTGAAACCAGGTCCAAGTGGTATTTGATTAACTTGATTGTGTAACTTGATTAACTTGATAAGTAAATGCTGCAGGGGCATCTTGGGGCCTTCACGGGACCTTCCTACGATGTTGAGTTGTTAAACTCGCTCTGAGTGGGAGCCGGTACCGAGGTGCGAACCAAGTATCTACTAGGCTTATGTCCTATGGCTTAGCCACTATACCACCGAGGCAGGTAAATCAAATAATTACAAACCTGACTTGAACATTTTTGTTTCAGCTTGCTGCCATTGTTAATCGCTGCATCATTCGACGCACGCAGTCGTTACTCACCAAATATCTGCCCGTGAAAGGTTTGTAGTCAGCTAATCTTTGTAGAGTGCATGAAAGAGAATGGAGTACATGTCTTAACCTTCAGACTACTGGATAAATTTTTCACAAAAACTATGTTGAGTGGGTACAAGTTTATAATTTTTACTGACATATATTCACTTATATATACATGAATACAGTTATGTAAATACATGAAATAAAGTTCATATATGAATTGGTAAGTATTATTTTTGTGTTTTTTTGTAATTTTTATGATTTTTAGATCAGTTAATGGTGATTAAAATTAGGCAAAAGATCAAAAGAAAAAGTTGCATTTACTTACGGGCATTTGTGTCCAGCTGTCCAGTATTTATGTCCATTACTCTTGATAACTGGTTTTCTGACCAGAATTTAAAAAAAAAAAAAACGAACTAAGATTCATATTGCAATATTTGGTGATTTTCGTTGTTGGTAAAACGATCAAATTTATTATCAAATTAGCTGTCACAATCAGTAATCGATCCCTAAAAATGAATGCGACATGCTGCCATTGTTGTCAAGCAAAAATACTTGCCGAAAATCACTTTTTGAACTCAAAATTTCAAGGTATTTTCAATTGAAAAAATCCAAATAAAAGCCACCATTTTGAAAAGAAATCTTTTTTCTTTTATTATATTTCCGTTTCCAGTGAGTGTCGTGTGCAAAACGGTAGGAAATATGAATTGGGCAATGCACTGTATGCAGAATACAGTTACTCAACTGACATGACGTCGGGCTAGATATCTTGCCTATAGTAGTCAGAAGGTTTAACGTGAGTCACTTTTGAGCTTCAAGCATGATCTTTATTGTTAGGACTTTTCTCAGGTCACTGTGTTGTGAGATACAGTGACTGTGGTCTATCGTATGCAGTTTTAACTAAGATCTATATCTTTTGAATGTTACTGACTATTAAATGAATATTTATTTCAGTGGAGCAGATCATATGCTGCCGACTGACACCCCTGCAGATTGCCTTGTATAAAGCATTTGTCCGGTCCCAGACACAACGATGTGACTCTGGCTCAGGCGGGAACGCAGCTTTTAGCAGCCTGTCTGCAATTACACAACTCAAGAAACTCTGCAATCGTAAGTCATACTGTCTTTTCCCATCCTAATCTATACCAGACTAATGGTACATCAAAAGCTGTGGTGTGGGTATCCTGTTTGTGAGAAAGTGAATATTAAGAATATCTCTGGTATATTCCTGGACAAAAAGTAGTAGCTAAAATAACATGCTTCTTTTTAACTTAACCTAACCTCTCGCTGATTGCATATTTCCCCATTCGAATTGATTGGTCCAAACAACCAATGGAAATTGCTAAAATCTTTCAATGAGCCTGGCCCACCTTTTCCAATCTCATGACATTTACTTCCTCTTTTCTCCAGTTAGGTATTCACGAAAATAGAAATCAATCCAAGTTATCTCTGTTTAACTAATTGGATGTAAAACATTTAATAAAAACAAAAATTCAATGCATTTTACAATTTCTTTTTCTGAAGATCCCGATCTGATCTACGACAAGTGCATGCAAGGAGCCGATGGGTTTGAAGGAACAGATGGATTGTTTCCTCCAGACTACAGTTTGAAGACCATTAAACCAAACCTTTCAGGTACTGTTATAGTCTATAGTTGTAGTCTAGTGGTTATGCCATCAATCCTATGGTTGGAAGGTACTGGCCATTAACATAAACCCAGTCTTTGACAGATTGCCCGGATAGTTGAGGTACGTACTCAGGATATTGGTGTGAATATCAAGTTAAAATTAATGAATGAATCTATTATTATCAAGATGTTTTCAACACCACTGAATAAAATCCTATCATATTGATTTATTTCATCTCTTAAGCTTTTAAAAAAAAAAAAATTCATAGAATAACAAATAAAAATGGTATGCTTAATGGCAAAAACTAAATAAAAGCTTAACTGGTTGTAAAATCTTGACAAAATGTAACTATTATACTTTTGTTTGTTTATTGATTTGGTAAACTTGCTTCTTGTTGTTGTTTGGGGTGGTCATAAACATTTGTTGTTTTCAGTTTTTTGTCTTGCTTTTACGAAAGTGAAAAGGCCAGATATAGGTATTATTTTTCTGATGGTGGAAACGGAGACGGTTAATGTTAAAGTGTTGTGTTTAGATCCGTTTCTCACAAACTATAAGGCCTGTGTTGATGAAACTTGGTTTATAGTTGCACCTATGAATGTTCATCACAGTGCACTGAAAATGTTTATGGTAGATGAGACATTTAATGCTACACAATTCTTGTTTTACTTCGTATCAGCATTCTCCTGAATGTCATCTACACACTCCTATAGTCTGTCCCACAGGGAACTCTTCTTTTTTTGTCATACTATAGAATTTACTACAAGTTATTTAATTCTGAGCCAGTTGTTTTCTAAATTGCACATAAAAATAGGTTGTTGTTTTTTATTTCCGAAACACTTACTTTTCTTCTTACATCAGACCACTCTGAAATGATTTACCTTCTTTTTTTTTGTAGAAGGGTGTGACAAACTATAAATATTGATATGTTGCCTTGTGTGTTATTGTTCACTGATGTTTGTACTTTGTTTCTAGTTAATAAATTTGTAAAATATACAGGTAAATTTCTCGTGCTGGACACCCTCCTTGCAGTAGTGAAAGCCACGACAAATGATAAGGTTGTGCTCGTCTCCAACTACACACAGACCCTCGATCTCTTTGAAAAGCTCTGCAGGCAGAGAAAGTGGGTATTACAATTTATTTATTTATTTCATTTTATTTATTATTTATTTCAAAATAAACCATGTTGTATATATTGCAGGGATGTGCTTCTTTGGGTTTCTTCTTTTTTTTTTTTATAAAATAATATTCATAGTGTGGATTTGATTTGATCTAAAATGCTGAAAAATTACCTTTATTTAATTACGACATCTCTGCTCCATACCAATTAGAATTTAAAGTATTTTTTGTCAATAATTTTCACCACAAATTTGGATTTTGAGACATTTTAAAAATGTACTCTTTATATGAAAACAAATTCTGAATAGATTACATTAATAAATGCCTCAATTATTGATGATCAATCAGATTTGTAATTTTTATTTTTATGTTTTTAGTTACAAGTATGTGAGACTGGATGGATCCATGACTATAAAAAAGCGGTCAAAAGTAGTTGAAAGGTTTAATGACCCAACAGTAAGTACATGTGTGCATCTCTGTACTCTATCCCACATAGTTTTCCAGATGTTTTTTCACAATGCCTGGAAATATTGAGCTGAAATTTTGTGTATAGCTTTATCATGTTCTGTTATAGATCGTTTGACTTTTATGGCAATTTATCAATTTTTGACAGTTGAGGCCCTTGAATTTAGGAGATACGGTACGAAAACCCCCCCCACCTGAATTGTTTGTTTTCAGTGCCTCAAGATATTGAACTGAAATTTTGTGTATTGCTTTATCATGTTCTGTTACAAATCAAATTTGACTTTCATGGCAATTTAACCATTTTTCACAGTTATGACCTTCAATTTAGGAGATAAGAAAATATATTTGGCAGTGTAGCGGACACGTATTGCTTTACTCTCAGAATGCTTGTTATTTTAAAAATAACACTGGACACTGATATACTAAACCCTCTTGAGCAACACATATATTCATGTGTCATTTGAATGACCTGTTTAATACACTAAGACATTCCTCTCCTACACTTGGTCATGGAATGAAATGTTTTAATTCATAATGGTAGCTTTAGGAAAGGTCACTCTGTCATTTGTAAATGGTAGATGTGAAAAGAAAATGGTTAATGTCCTCATCTTCCGTGAAAGTTCAGCTAAATGATGATTTAACTGATAGACAGCCAAACAATGTTCACCTTAGTTTTTATGATGCTGTAAAGGGTATAAAAGTGAAATAAACGGTGAATCTAGCAGTAGTCACCACAATTTTATGGATAAAGTCCTTCAATATGGATCTTTAATATAGTAAAAACAACAAAACAAATCAGCTTATTTGCATCATAATATTGGTGTGTACAGTTGTGCTTAGTCGTGAAATCCCAAAAATAAAAATAAATTTCACTGCTATATTTGGGGGAAAAAATAAATCAAACCTCAAGAGTAATAATGGACTATTTTTTTTTAATTCTTGATGTGTTCTAGTGTTTGAAAAAAACAAATCTTAAACTATATTTTGTTATGCAAATAAAGGACTGAATAAAATAAGTTTCCATGTCAAGTTAAATGAAGTATATGATATTTAATAATCTGTTTTGCTTAATAATTTGTGTATTTTGTTTTTCTTTTCTAGACTGATGATTTCATCTTCATGTTGAGCAGTAAGGCCGGTGGTTGTGGACTCAATCTGATTGGTGCAAATCGCCTCGTTATGTTCGACCCCGACTGGAACCCGGCTAATGACGAACAGGCCATGGCTCGGTGCTGGCGCGACGGCCAGAAGAAACAGTGTTACATCTACAGACTTATTGCTGTATGTGCTTCACATGCATTTTATGTTTTCTTTTCTAAAATATGCTGGCAAATTTGTTCAGATAACACTGGTATTTTCCATTTTTTTCTCGTCAGTAACATTAACAGTTGTATCATTCATTAAATTAAATGAAATATTGCTGCATTATTTCCTGTAAGACATTTTTGTGGATGCACTTTATGCTGTATGTAGTGTTAACTTGCATCTTTGAGCTATTTTGCCTGTAGTGTCATAAAAGTTTAAAGGAATCGCATATTTCCATATTTCACTTTTTTAGTATCCTTGAAAAGAAATCTGTCTCTTCCCACCCATCTCTCTCTCTCTCTCTGTCTCTGTATGTCCATTTCTCTCTCTCTCTCTCGCTCTCTGAGGGGTGTTACTGCTGATGTTATTAACCCATAATTTAGTGTGTTGTACCTTGCACTCTCTTTCTGTCTCTCTCTCTGAGGGGTGTTTCTGCTGATTTTATTAACCCCTAATCTAGCGTGCTGTATCTTGCAGACTCTCTCTCTCTCTCTCTCTCTCTCTCTCTCTCTCTCTCTCTCTCTCTCTCTCTCTCTCTCTCTCTCTCTGAGGGATGTTTCTGCTGATGACCCCTAACCTAGTGTGTTGTACCTTGCAGACTGGTTCGATAGAGGAGAAGATCTTCCAGCGCCAGGCTCACAAGAAGGCTCTCAGCAGCTGTGTGGTGGACAAGGAGGAGGATGTACAGCGACACTTCAGTCTGGAGGAGTTGCGCCATCTGTTCCGCCTCAACGAGGGAACGGACAGTGACACACATGACAAGTACGTTTTATTATCACAGGCCCCTTTTTTTGTTGATGGGAATCTGGGAATCTGATTCTAGTAAAATAAAAATCACTTGTATCCAGTATTGTAATATCATTCTTAAAAAATAAACAATCTAGGGGGGACATCCATAAAGTACTTAAACCCATAGGAGAGGATTTTGGCATTATGTACGGACAGTGAACAGGAGTAGGGAGTTTGCTGATACATTACATATCCCAATTTAAAAAAAATTAAAATGTATTCGTGTAAAATCCAAGTTCCTAATTATACATGATGTACTTTTCAGTATGAAAGATCGATATACACCCCAAAATGTACAAAAAAGTTAACATGGGTGTGTGTGTAAAAATCCCAGATTTTATGTGTACATACTTTATGGATGGCCCCTAGACTAATAACCAATGATACGGCAACATCTGTAAAACAAACAAAAAATCATCAGTGTCCAGATTATTTTTGTAATGTCTGGCAGAATTTATCAATTACAGTCATCTCCTTTTTTTTTTTTTAGTTGTCCATCACCAATGATTTGTAAATCCAGTTAACATCTCTCAGCTTGATTTGTCTATTATGATATGTTAATTTGTAGGCCAATATTTGGTTTCAGATTTAAATGTCGCCGGTGTGTGAATGGTATTCAAGTGCGGCCACCAGATCCAGACACAGACTGTAACTCGGACCTTTCCCAGTGGTTTCATTGTGCCGACAAAAAAGGTTTAGTCGATGTGGCTCTCAAAGCATCATGGGATTCTGGAGTATCATTTGTGTTTCACCATCGATCACATGAAGAACAAAGAAAGACTGTTTAACCGAGACTGAGAGTTTATGGGGCAGAGGGATCAGGGGTGGGAATTCTCCTCAGATCAGCTGTTTGCCTCTTATGGAACATTGCATTTCCTCGCATTTTAATTGTCCTTTCCTCCAAAATGTGTCAGATGGCACAGATTTTAACCTAGGATTTGAAGAATTTCTGGGACCCTTCTAGATTTCCTCTTTTTTTACAGTTCACCAATTCACACCCCTGAGGGATAGCTTTCATCAGTGATCACACAAACAAATGTTGTTTTGCTGATGGGAATGGGGGGTGGGGGGGTTGTTACACCAGAACTCATCACCCGAGAAACTGATCGTCTCAATTAATAATTTGAGGCAAAATAAATTTCTTTTCACATTACCTGTCCTCAAACAAGTGCACTAGCCGTTACGGGGGGGGGGGGGGGGGGGGGGGGGGGGGGGGGGGGGGGGGTGCATTTGTTTGAGGACAGGTAATGTATCCATAAAATAGAAAACAAACCAAGTTTTCTCCAATCCCTGCTGATGTAGCTCCATTTCTCAAACTGTCTCACAGAGAAATAAAATATTTTTATTTAATTTTTTGTTGAGGCATGAGGTAGCCCTAATCATTATCCGAGGAACAAAAACTGCATTTGTGTGTGGAATGTATTATTTGTGTTTTGTCGATTGCACAAAGATAAAATTTCAGAAAGAGAAAAAATGGAATAGTAAAATGAATGTGTCCACAAACAGTGAATATCTGGAGTTCAGCCATGTTATCGGACATATTTTTAGTTTCTGAACCACATCTTGTAACATGGATTTTATTTTACAGAAAATTAAATATGATTTTTTTTTTTCTTACAGACTTGTGGTCATTCATATATTTCCCTTTTTTGACACCCAATAGGCGATGTAGTTTGGTGCTTTAGTGTTGTTAAATATTCATTCATTCATTCATTCATTTATTCGAGAACTGTTTTATTATGTGGAATTTCATATCAATATTAACACTGATTAGTTTACATTCTTTAAACCACTGGTCTGAGATTGGGTGTGTGTGTGCGTGCGTGCGATTATTACATCCTGAAAATTAATACAGCTAACAATGTAATCTCATAGGACATTAGGGTTAATATTACTCTCAAACATGGAAATTGTCTTGTAGAACCATTTTAAATATAACCTTTATCAAAATTTACTTCCCAAACATTTTTTCTATACAAGTTGAAGTTGTGTGCAAAATACAAACATAAGTTTAATTAGGCAAATATATTTCATAATTAAATTGCCCAGAAACTAATTTAACAATTAGCATGATTAATGGGTGAACGTTTACAATTGTGCCTAGACAATTTTGACTGCCATGTAAGCATCTGAAGGGTTTTGTCATTGCAGATGTTCTTAGGTACATTCTGTGTTATTTTTAATCCACTTTCTTACTCCAGATAATTTTTTCAATGTTTGAAAAATTTAAGTTTACCAACAAAAAGCTGAAATTGGTCGACAATGCCAGGTTGAGTGGTGGGGAGCTGTGTTGGCTATGGCAACATCCCTGGTGTAGTCGATACCAACTGACGTGCAGCTAACCAGGTTTATTCATACACAACTTGTAATTCAGTAAGCTAATATATGTATAAACTTACAGACTAAGTAGGTCAAACAAGAACTAAATTATGCATTTGTCTGTAAATATTTGTCAAGATAAAAAATGCAATGAAATGCACATTTGTTTCAAGAATCGATGCTGGACTTGAAAAACGATGTGCTGTCCAAAAGGAGGATTGACCAACAAAGATAGAAATTATACTTTTGTCCCAAACAGTCGGTAGAGTGCTCATGTTGTAGGATTGAACCATCTCAGTGGACCCACTCTCTGACTGGGGTTTTTTCCTGTCCCAACCAGTGCATCATGTCCCAGGGATAAAAGCGGCCCTTGACAAAAAGGCTGAAATATTTTTCAGATGAGGACATACATGCACCTTTATTTTTCAAATTATTTTTGGTGTACCAAAAAGGTGGAATTCTGCCGAAGGACAGCTAAATCTTCATCCTTGTGTCCTGTCCAGTTTGTGGCAAAGTGCATGTAAAAGATACCTTGTTGCTAACAACAACAAAAAAGGTAACAGGGTTTCCTCTAAGACTATGTATAAAAAATTACCAAATGTTTGACATTCAATGATTAATAAATCAATGTGCTCTCATGTCGTGAAACAAAACAACTTTCTCTTCATTCTCATCTCATGGAGTAGACAAATCGAAGAGAAATGGAATAATAATTTGTTTATCCTCTTCAAAATATTACTGCTACATAATAAAAAAATTAAAAAAATTAAAAAAAACCCCAAGAAATTCACAATATGAACTGTAAATTAGTTTATTTTCATGTACAATTAATTCCAGCAAGATGGGCACTTCACTCCCTTTATAGCACCAATATTATTAAGTCAACATAATACCTATAACGGCACTGACTACAAATATTAAGCATTACTTGTTCATTTGCATAGACAAGATTCACTCTATCACAGAAATGAGAAAGACCATACATTAGCATAAAAGGTTACAGAATATAGTTAACTTATGGCATAATATTTATTTATAAAAATTACCTTCTCCCTAAATTATGTCTTAATATATTTAATGGTATGTATATGAATATACAGTTGAAGATTCCTTAAAATTTCCATAAACAACAATCTTTTAAAATGTGTATAAAACATTTATCCACAAAAAAAAATTCCAATTCCATGAATTATGTATTGGAGGGGTGTGTGTCATTTTGGTTTCATATTTATTAGTGACGGTTACTAATCATATCAGTAGTGATGTGATAGTAAACAAAATGTTCTTTGTATAACATGTAATATGACACACTACTATCTGTAACACATGATATACAAAGTTAAAAAAAACTCAGGCCAGCCACAAAATAATACCGTAAACATTAACTATTAATTCTGGGATAGCTCTGGATCAGCAGAACATTTTGCCAAATTATGTATTAAACTTCAAAAAATTGCAAAAACTCAAGTTATTTTCTAACAAAATATCAATTATCTCATGAAATTATTTCACCAAATTTAAATAAAATTCGCAAATGGCAAATTTGGTGAGTGCCAGAGCTAGCCCTGTAATTGTAGGTTATTTTTATGTGTACACACAATCCCAATATCATATTTTAAAAACATACCAATTAGCAACATTATTAATCTATTTAATAATATGTTAGTAAATAGCATAGTTTGTTTTTTGAAAACAAAGTAGTCATATGGGGTACTTCGTTGTTCAGTCAATTCAGAAAGACAAATCAGATGCACAATAACTGCTTTATGAAAGACATATTAATACATATAGTTAGTGATGCATATATATATATTTATTATAAAATTAAACACATTTTCCATAATAATGTAAAAATTTTGGAATCAATAACTTTGAGAATTTGATACTTTAACAGTTTTGATAGAGAGTTTGTTATGTAATTTTACTTGATTCCCCCATTTTAATTAATCTAACAAACTGCTTTAAAATCCTTAAACAGTTACTTAAAACGAGCCAATAAAATTGCTATAAGAACATAAAAGTCCCATATGTTCAACTGAAAGAACTGTTTTAAAAAATTACAAATATAAATTTATATGCTCAGTATGCATACAATAACTAAATTTCATACAGTAACAAAAACACTGAAATGGTGATCAATCCATAAAATGAGAAAACAAAAATACAAAATATTAATTGATGGATTTCATTATGGTATTAGTTGTCAAAATAGATTTCGAAAGAATAAATTATATATTATGTTAGCCAGAGGCTTGCTTGATATTAATTTTATTCTTATGATATGAGTACCGACAATACCAAAACAGGGATAACCTTTTGTATAAACATATATACAAAGCTGAACCTGCTATATAATTTAATTTGTGCAGCAACTACTTGCCTATAAATGGCACCATTCATGGTCCCTTTGTCAGCGCCAGTATAGGGATGGAGATTAATAATAAAAAATAATTACTCATCACAACCGTATTTCAATATCAAAAATTGAACATAATGGTACATGAGTAAATAATAACAACAATATAACTAAAAAATAAACTATAAATTGTAGTGGTAAGTACAACCAGTCCAATCTAGGTGAGTATTTAATGACATCTTTATAGCACTAATAATATATTTTATAAAAATAACATGTACAAGCATTAACTGGTATCAACTTTCATACATCTATTTGCAAATATTATGCATAGCAAATTATAGATTTATTTGTATAGTTAAAGAGATTCTTTGTTGTTTAATCAATCATAGAAAACTGCCTGTAAAATCTATACAAAAGCTCTCGTTTGTAAAAATAATGCTCACTATACATATAAACAAATATACATTAGTGATATATAAATACAAAACACATTATTTTACTATATTTCTTCAGATTTCTATTTTGCATATAAATGCCAGTAACTGACGTATACCTGGTCATATAAGTTTCGAGGTTTGTGTGTGTGTGTGTGAGGGGACGGGAATATGGTTGGTCAGATTACATTAACAAGACTTAATATGTATTGTCTATCAATAAATACTACTTTCACCAATTGAAATATCAGATATACATGTATACTGTACACAATCTATAATTTATAACATATACAGAACCTTTAACTACAGTATAACAAACAAAAGCTAAAACCAAAAAATATTAGCAGTTAAAACGATACACTAGTACAAGTAGGTAAAAATTAAAATAACAAGTTTCCAAAACAAATCAACCTAAAATAAAAAAGGCAATATGTTGTACACTAATGGAACAAAATAAGAGATCACAGCAAAGTGATTGTAGGCAAAAACCCTCAAGCCAGTATCGGACGTTGACCATGTTCATGGCAGTCAGTTTGACACTACCATTCATTCCCACGTTACAACTTTGTATGAAATGCAAACATTACTACACTAGTAGTAAATTAAATCTGGTCTACAGTTCCCTATGGTTCCTTATTTCTTTCCATCAGTATAGTTTAAATTAAACTTGTCCATTAACTGAAAAATATCACTTCAGTTTTTACACAGTACTTAACAAAATGTAAAATGTTCTCACATTTTGACCAGATTATCACTTACAATATTTAATGGTGACTAAACCTACCAGCATGTAATTGCTGGAATACAGAACATGACATTGTCAATGAGCCACACCCTCCCCCACCTCCCACCACCAAAAAAAACAAAAATAATAAAAAAAACAAACATCCCTGCATTTCCCCCCCCCCCATCTGTCAAACTTTAGTCTCCCCCCCCCACCCCACCCCCACTTAAACATGAAAATTCTGATTATTTTCTTCTTTCTGTGTTACTAGATAATCTTTATCTATTATGTTATATTGGAAAGGGGTAGGAATAAATTGTATTAACTCTTTTTATGATGTAAAAATTCCTGCAAACACCTAGGAACCAAATTCATCTTCGAGTTATGCAACCTAGATTATATTCGAAACCGAGACAGGTACCATAACATTGTTAAAAGAGGAACATTTTCACCATAGCTTAAATTCACAACTATGTTAATAAACCCATGAGTGCACAGCGATTCGCATTGGTTGTATAGGACTACATGTAACTAAAGAAATGCACATGACATTCACATATACCAATACCAAGACATGAAAAGGTAGGTAGGGTTTGCCCTATAATCATATCTACAAATCCAGCTACAACCCAGATATATGAAATTGACCCATCAAGTGATAAAAGATGTTCTTTACCAAATATAAAATTAAGTTAAATGTGAATATATCACATAATAAATTCATAAAAAAACCCACAATTTAAACTAACAAATATTTGTATTTATCTTTAGAAAGTGAAATCCACAGGTGGTACATGTCTGCATAAAGTTACACATGCTATTAATTGACCATTTCATAATTAAATGTTAAGACATTAAAAAAAAGAAAACAAGCAATAATGTTTAGGTCTAGCTCTGGGTAAGCAAAACAATTTTTCAAATTATCCACAATTTAACTTTGCCACATCAATAAAATAACTCACAAATCATTTTTCAAATTTGTAATTGGCAAATGTGCTTGAGCTAGCCCTGATGTTGGACATGAAAACTAGAATCTAATGGAAAAGCTTGGGTTTTGTCAGGGTATGGGAGGTTGAGAGGTTTGATTTCAATAACCTGGTTTTAATTTTTCACAGAACATTATGAAAATAAATATGGATACAGGACATCTATATATATTATAACATTATAAATGTCATATAAAACGTTTTTTCCTTATTTCAAGTCATTTGCCGATATTTATTTTGGTAAGATTTCCAACAATGTCTTTCTTACAGATTGTGAAAGGGCATCAGGAAATGTAACAGCAAACTGTACGATAAGAATTCCTCGTTTTGAAGGCTGTTTGGGCAATGGCAAGCCTTCACCTTGAATTCTTTTTGTTGATTCAGGCTTGATAATATCGGTTAACGGTAGTGGTACCTTCCGTCCATCAATAGTGGGAATCAGTACAGTGGAAGAACCACATAGTGCATCTCTCAGTGAAATTTTTGCCTTGAACTTTAGGTCACTACCTTCACGGGTAAATAATGGATGTGGCTTGTCTTGAATTACAAAGACAATATCTGCTGCAATGTTCCTTGGTGTTTGGTCACCCTCTTTTGGGAAGGTTATTTTCGTACCCGCTTTCCATCCTGGTTTAATATTGATTGTGAGTATTTTTTCTTCATCCCTTACTGTGTGGCCATCCTGGTTTAAGACTTTACGCACAATTTTCAACTTTTTAGTTGTACCTTTGAATACATCCTCCAGGGAAATGGGTAGATCTTTGATAATGGGTGGATCATGCTTTTTTTGTTGATGCCTTCCTTCCATTCCCATTCCTGGGTGGCCTCTAAACATGTTTCCACCACCCATAAAATGAGTCAATGGATCATCATCAACATCCATGTCTAAGCCTCCGTGACCTCCATAGGAATGGAAAAACGATGGGTTGCTTCTGTGACCACCCAATCTTCCACCACCCCCTGTGCTGAAAAAGCTCTCAAATGGATTCTCATCTCCGAAAAACATGCGAAAGGTTTCGTGTGGGTTGCCACTAAAAGTATAGTGGAAGTTTTGACCTCCTCTCACATTACTCGCGCTTGGGCCATACGCACCACCCTTCAGTCCGTCTTCTCCATATTTGTCATAAACTGCTTTCTTCTTTGGATCACTCAAAACATCATATGCTTCCGCTATTTCCTTGAATTTTTCTTCCGATCCGTACGATTTGTTTTTATCTGGGTGATACTTTAGGGCCATTTTGCGATAACCTTTCTTGATTTCATCCTCCTTGGCACCTCTTGGAACTCCCAGTATCTTATAATAATCTTTACCCATCATGTTATTGCTTCTCAAAACTTAACAGCTCAGATGTTATGGCGAATGCATAAAAACTTCACTTCATCATTTTATGTCATTTCCGGATGGGCATTTCCAAAAGTACGCAGTAACGTCATTTTGTCGCGTTGGCCAATCAAGATTAAGAATCTACGATAATTCTATAAATAAATATAGGATATCCCCCATGTTATTTTAAATAGTGATTACGATTACCTTTGGCAGCTTTGCATTTCTTGAACTTTCTGTAGGATGAATCATTATTAATCAAAAATTAATATAGGGACAAAGTATCACTTAAATATTAACTTCTGTGTGAATGAATTAATAAAGTGCAAGTATTTACAAATCCAGCTAATAGTATTTATTTATTTATTTATTATCCACATAGTTCAAGATATTAAAGGGACACACCCTAGTTACGGCTAGTTGTTAACCATTACGGCGTTGTTTTTCGCTATTAAACCCATTTTTTCACAAATAAAATTGCACTTTACTTACCGTTTATTATTTAGAATATACATTTCCATTCACCTGAAGTGTTTTTTGGTAATCCTGGTGTTTGTAATACCACAAAATGCATTTTTCGTATTTCTGAAAAACGGACACACATTTGAGAAAAAACCGTTGAGCAGACAAGGTCTAATCTATTTTTAGACGGGATATTTCCATTTCAATGTCACAGACGTTGGTATACCACGCGACCGTTATCATTTTGGTTCGGTTTGTTTTCTCGTGCACGGTTCGCGCAATCGACATCCGATTTGTTGTTGTTCATTTATGAGATTTTTCTTCACAGTTCGTGAACATTTTCAGTAACAATAAAGTTCAGACAAGTAAGTATCTCGATACAAACGTTACAAACCCTTAAAACCAATAATTTTGCTAAGTCCTACGATATCTGGAGAGGGGATACAACCAGGACAGAACAGTTGGAACATGTCCAGGAGAGGTGAAAAGAACGCACCCCAAATCTGTGAAATTTGTCGTGACGTAGGGATTGTTGTGCTTCGAGCGACATCTACCGGTGACATCAGAATACAAACTTTCAAAATTATTTCAAGCAATTGGGACATGGGGATTCCCATGGTATTTATCGATATAAAACCTGCTTTTTCACTCCATTTTATAAAAACGTGATCTAAGTGTGTTACAGGTTTGTAGATTAACCAAATTATAAATTATTTTCGCTGGATGAAACTAGGGTGTGTGGCTTTAAGGGAAATGTAAATATAACCAGTATGACCCATGTGTGTCATAATGATTCCACGTGCACAACGAATGACGTAATTTTGTGAAGCGACGTCATAACTTTATGCGGCTTCCCCAATGTAAACGTTTTATCAAAATGACATTTTGACATGGTCCTAGCTTGTTATTTGTGAAAATAATATTTTTGATAATGTGGATAATAAAGAAAGTAGGCCTATTACACTTAGGTATAGTAATCTCTATTATATCTTATCGTAGCCAGTGTAATAAAAGTATGTGATATTTTTCATATCTCATACTTTCAGAATTAAATATAAATTAATCGAGATCACAGCACTTCGTTTATTGACATATATGCTCATAATCATTAAAAAAAAAAAAACGTTTAACAGTGCTCAACGTTACATGAAAGCAGCTGTCCAGCGTTCAGGCACGGCGAAGCAAGTAGACATGGGGGGGGGGGGCAGGCGCGTATTTAGTGGGGGCCCCCTATTTTTGGGGTCAATTTTTTTTTTTTTTTAACTATAGCATACACTAGCGTGGAATTACACAAAAATGCACTTATTTCAAAATTTCGCGGGGGAGCATGCCCTCGCCCCCCCCCCCATTTAAAAATCCTGGATCCACGCCTGGGGGGGGGGGGGCTGACTGAAATCAAGGTCTCAAAACAGTTTCTAGGGGGTTCGGGGGTATGCTCCCCTGTAAAATTTAAAAACTAGATGTCGTGAAATGCAATTTCTTGCATTCTACAATTAAAATTCATCTCTTATTAATACAAATAATATTTTTTAATCAGAATTATTGGGGATGGGGCTAGTGCCCCTCTCCCCCACACACAATACACACACATGTATACACTACCACCACTACCACCGCTCCGCCGTGCCTGGCGTTCTGAAAACGAAAAACACCTACCCGGTATTTGTTTTTAAGTAAGGATATTCATGCTAAGTCGACGTCATTTGAATATTGAGTAATGGCGGACTGGAATTAAAGTTGCATATATAGTTTACAAAATCACGTTGTATTTTTAAGCTTGAGATTATATGATAAAGAGATTATTACCCTCGTGTCTTTCGGTATCGTCAATATAAGAGACACACAGAGACCGAGAGAAGAAGAAAGGCAAACAGATACTCAGTAGGTGTGACCAACACGGCATCAATGCAAGCTGGACAACAAGGTCTCATAGACTTAATAAGCCTCTCACCAGCTTAACTGGCATATTTTGCCACTCCAGTACAAGGGTTTGCTTTAGCTGCGGAGTGTTTATCGGCTGGGGATTTCGTATGTGCAATCGTCTTCCAATTTCGTCCGAGAAATGTTCTTTGGGATTGGGGTCTGATAACATTGAGGCCAGGGCAATACGTCCATGTGAGTTTAATTTAGAAAGTCGGTGCACATTCGGGCAACGTCCGAACGAGCGTTATCATGTTTAAAAAAAAAGGTCATATGCGTCTCTGGAACGAACACCTGTGAGTTTACCATAAACAACGTCACGGTCAGTTTGACCTCTCCCAGAGATTTCAACTCATGAGGCTACCTCCGCCAAACCTGTTCACTTACGTAACACAATTCATCATTAAAATGGCATTTCTCTGTGGATATGACGCCTTGCCCACTTCAGACGTAGCGTACGGTGGCATTGTCAGAATGGGTCGTGTCACTAGTCGTCGTGCACGAATGTTATATGCTCTCGGTCACTTTCTTAATTTGGGCAGTGATGTGCTACTGACGGAAAATAATGGTGGTTGGTTGAAATCGGTTTCGGAGGGTTGTGGTTCGGATATATCGATCCTGCAGATCGGTCATTTAGGGTCAACCGTAACATGGTTAAAAGCAATCTGATTAAAATTTGCTTCACTGGTTAATAACTAGTACCTGTGGTAGACCAGTAGAGCCGATGTCAATCAGACTGGGTTAAAAGGAATGTTTTGGACATTATTTGGGTTTTTTAAAACAGAACTGAACTTCTAGGAGTATTCGATTAAAACATTTATATGCACAGAAAAAACATTCGCAACAATAGTGCATTTGTTGTCGTTAATCCGTGACGCCATCAACAGCATTCCGACACAGCATGCACGTGCAATGTGTTGAAGTGAGGACTAATTGCTCACAGGTGATCTATTGCGATAAGACAATGTGTAGAAATAAATTTCTTTAATATGTATACTTACTTTTTTTTTTGAGTATATAATGCATGTTGGTGTAATTCGAGTATACTGGAGGTGCCTTTTTTTTTTTTTGCATCTCGTCCTAAAAAAACCCCGAACTCCTGCAGCTGTTACTGAATCAATAATTCATCTTACCCATGGGGAGCAAGAAACCCCCAAAATAATAAAAAAAATCATTGAAATAAATTCACCCAATACATGCCAGTGTAATTGCAGAGCCTCAATTACGGTGCATGGGTTAAGGCTTAATAGGCCCTCCCCTCCCAAGTACTCATTTTGTAATTTCAATACTTATTCTGTTACTAGGATATAAAACACCATTTTGTGTTGTTTTGCCTCTGAATTTTGGTTTTTCTTCCCTACAATGAATAATACATTGCACATAGTTTGTTTAACGACACCACCTGAGCACATAGGTTTATTAATCATCGGCTATTGGATGTCAAACACTTGGCAATTTGAGAGGAAACCTGCTACATTTTTCCATTAGTAGCAATGAATCTTTTAAATGCACCATCCCAGACACGATAGTACATACCACAGCCTTTGATATACCAGTCGTGGTGCACTGGCTGGAACGAGAAATAGCCCAGTGGCCCACTGACAGGGTACATTGCATTTAAAGTAAGAAGGTACTAGTTGACCACAAACTGATACTTGCAAGTGCCACTTAGTTAAACACGAGGTCTGGGATTTTGAGTTGGGACTAAAATATGCTGATAACAGCAATGTCAGAATAAGAGGAAATAAAATGAATATAGATTATTATTATTATTATATTTTAACATGCTCCCATACCACTAAGGTTTTGAGCATGACCACCCCGGGCTCGATCTCTGGAGGCCAGTGACCCAGTCCGGGGCAGAATATAGAAAATTAAAAACAAGAAAAGGGGAGACAAGTAGAATATTAGTTTATTTTCATGTGTGAGCACAATCAGATTAAGCAAATTAGTTTAACATCCTCTATATATGTAATACTAATAAAACAAAACAATGACCAATACAAAGTAACATATTTACAAATAAGAATATTACAAACTGATTTGCATGGTCTCAAAATAAAACACTAAAATCTTTTACATTACTGATGATTATTCAGTCCTGGCAATAAACCAGGCTGTAACACCATTCTCAGTTGCAAAAGCTGCAGCATTATTTATTAAACTGCAAATATTACAGTTATAGTTCATGCAGGCTTTCAAGCAAGATTTTGTGAAAAATAAGGGCTTTTTTTAGGGCAAAATTCTTAAAAAATAAGGGCTATTTTTAGGAATTTTAAAAACTTTTTTGACAAAAATAAGGACTGAAATTCAATAATCAATATAAAAGAAAAACATTCTGTACTCGCCTTCAGGGAGAACATAAATACAAAAGCTAATTACCAACTCAGAAGATCATGCCAATGGTCATCAACAGCGATATTCAGCATATCAATACAACCAGATTAAAGTAATCTGATATGGTGCAAATCCATGCTGAATATGATGCTGATAACCACCAAGATGTCTTCTGAGAAATACATTAATTCAACATATTCATTATCTGAAAGTATACTAAGGCTAGATTTAATTAATTCCAACACTTATTTTATGTTGCATTTATCAAAAAAATTGAAAAATTGAAAATTTTGGATTTTCACCCAAAAATTAGGGCTTTTTAGGATTTTGAAGCTTTAATAAGGAATATTAGGGCTGCTGTCAAAAAATAAGGAAAATTAGGGCCCGCTTGCAAGCCTGTTCATGATGTGTATATAAATACACATACATATATATTTGTCCTCAATGAATGAATGAATAACACAGCATGAACATATCAGCTGTTGGATGTCAAATAATAGATAATTATTGCTTTCCTCTTGACTAGTTGGACAGTATTGGAACCTGCAGGTTTTATACAACTGAAACATTAATCACATCTTAAAAAACAGGAGCTTCTTCTTTAAAAAATCCAGACAAATGTTAATATTACAGGATTCACATACATTATCAACCAAATTCTTTTTTTGATTTAGACTTTTCAAGGACCTTTCTGCAATCATTAACACAAACTAATTCTGGAATAATGATTAAAAGGAGGAAAAAAAAAGAAAAAAAAAGAAGAAGCAAATTACCAATCTGTTATTTTAAATTGATAGAAATTAATTGTTACGTAATCATTTTCTATGACATAGCTCTTAGAATTCCATGTCTTTCTAGGTCTGGAAATTGACATCTGCAATTTCATAACTTTCCAAGAATTCCATAAACCATATAGGCTTCCTGCCAGTGCCAGAAAATAATTTGAGAGTATGTAATAAAAACAAAACTGACCAGTCTAGGTACTAGGTGGTTATAGGTTTACAATTTTTTGTAATTAAATTGGACACTAAACATATTTTCAAATTTTAAACAGCAATTCTCATACCATCTCTCACCTGTCTAAAAATTATAAATATATATGTATCTATTAATTGCCAACATTTTAAAGTATATGCCCTCTGGTATGGACACTATTACCCTAAACCCATTTAACAATTGAAAAAATATAATACAGATCTATACAGTAAAATATAAATGTGAAGATAACTGTGATCTCAGGATCACTAAGCCATACATACATTATAGGTATGACATAACAAATATTTTTGAAGTCATACAGTCTTTGAATAATAAAAATAGCCACAAAACCAACAAATACACATTTCAGTGTTCCTGACCCTAAGTCACATCCAGTGATCCACAGTCAATTTGACCAAACTGTTTCAAAAAATTTAGCCAACATATAAAAAATAAATCTTAGCCACTAAAAACATCACTGGAAGAGGTGTATTAATTTCACAGATCTGTTCATGATCACTCAATATTTTTTTTTAAGTACATGCTCTCAATTATTGTTCTACCATCTTCAGGTTGTCATGACTTGAATAAAAAGTCACAATACAAACATTTTATAAGACATTTGCATTTCAGCGATAATATTTTGCAGACACCTCAATTCATTTGAAAAACAAATTCATTCCTATACTATACATGTATAGTGTAGAGGTCATTCAACAATTACAAATGCACTTACCATCACCATTCCCTGTCATCGTGACACAATTTAATCAATATTAAATTAATAGTTATTGGATTTTTAGGAAAGACTCCCTTATCTCCCCCCCTTTAAGGCAATGAATTAGAAACAACTAAATTGTACAAATGATGTAATGCTAAGGTCTGGATTCAGAACTCCAAACAATCGGTACTCTTGCCGAGCACTCGATCCGACAAGTGGGTCATCACATGATTTTTTTTTTTTTTTAGTTATAAAAGCTTAAAGGGTTAATTATAACAGACATGAATCAAATCCAAACCGCTATGGTATATATATATATATATATATATATATTATATATACACACACACACACACATAATTCCATGTTGTCTTCTGTGCTTAATTTCCAACAAAAGCACCTTTTTTTTTAAATCTGTTGGGGGTGTGTGTTTGTGTGTGCGAGTGATATAAGGAAGAGTTGCCGAATAATTTGTGTTAAAGAACAAAATAGCCATGACTGACTGAATTTTACTTTATAAATGAGACGTGCAACTCCCAACAAATACACCCCTCCCTCATGTTTTGTATCCCATGAAACTTCAGAGTATTGCATATAATTGTTGAAAATCCCCTTCACAGATCTGTTCATGATCACTCAATATTTTTTTTTAAGTACATGCTCTCAATTATTGTTCTACCATCTTCAGGTTGTCATGACTTGAATAAAAAGTCACAATACAAACATTTTATAAGACATTTGCATTTCAGCGATAATATTTTGCAGACACCTCAATTCATTTGAAAAACAAATTCATTCCTATACTATACATGTATAGTGTAGAGGTCATTCAACAATTACAAATGCACTTACCATCACCATTCCCTGTCATCGTGACACAATTTAATCAATATTAAATTAATAGTTATTGGATTTTTAGGAAAGACTCCCTTATCTCCCACCCCTTTAAGGCAATGAATTAGAAACAACTAAATTGTACAAATGATGTAATGCTAAGGTCTGGATTCAGAACTCCAAACAATCGGTACTCTTGCCGAGCACTCGATCCGACAAGTGGGTCATCACATGATTTTTTTTTTTTTTTAGTTATAAAAGCTTAAAGGGTTAATTATAACAGACATGAATCAAATCCAAACCGCTATGGTATATATATATATATATATATATATATTATATATACACACACACACACACATAATTCCATGTTGTCTTCTGTGCTTAATTTCCAACAAAAGCACCTTTTTTTTTAAATCTGTTGGGGGTGTGTGTTTGTGTGTGCGAGTGATATAAGGAAGAGTTGCCGAATAATTTGTGTTAAAGAACAAAATAGCCATGACTGACTGAATTTTACTTTATAAATGAGACGTGCAACTCCCAACAAATACACCCCTCCCTCATGTTTTGTATCCCATGAAACTTCAGAGTATTGCATATAATTGTTGAAAATCCCCTTTAAGCCATCTCAAAAATTAATTGTAAAATTCTCTTCGTCCATTTTCTTGTCAAAAAGAAATGTATGAACATTCACTACAACCATCAATGTTTTAATCAACTTTTAGGTGAGTTTTACATCCATTTCCCAAATTCATCTACAAACTGAAGAGTGACAGCTTAGAGTCAGACCCTGTATATAATAATTGTATTGTATACTTATATACTGCACAAAACATACATGTATAAATACAACCATTATAATTAAATATAATCTGCAACATACTTAATATTCTTTATAGCACTTTACAAAGAATTACATTTCAATTTTTTTTTTTAAATGTATTTACTTTGGCAAACATTCCGACAGTCTCTGTTTCACACTTTGAGAGAGGCAATCAGGAAATGTAACATTAAACTGTACAATGAGGTCACCTCGTCTTGAAGGCTGTTTCGGAAACGGCAAACCTTCTCCTTGAATTTTCTTTGTCGATTCAGGCTTGACAACTTCACTTAATGTCAGTGGGATTTTTCGTCCATCAATTGTTGGGATTTGCAATGTGGTACCACAAAGTGCATCCCTGAGAGAAATTTTTACCTTGTACTTGATGTCACTTCCATCACGGACAAACAATGGGTGAGGCTTATCTTTAATCACGAATACAATATCTGCTGGGATATTCCTTGGTGTTTGGTCACCTTCTTTTGGAAATGTTATTTTTGTACCTGCTTTCCATCCAGGTTTCACATCAATTGTGAGTATTTTGTCTTCATCTTTTACTGTTCGACCATCAGGGTTCAAGACTTTGCGCACAATTTTCAACTTTTTAGTTGTACCTTTATATATATCCTCGAGTGAAATTAGCAGATCCTTGACGACTGGTGCATCTTGTCGTTTTCTTTGCATTCCTGGGTCCATTCCCCTGTACTGATTACCTCCGCCGCCAAAACTGGCAAACGTGTCGTCAGTATCCATGTCATCGCCTCCATAGGACTGGTAAAACATAGGTGCACCTCTTTGACCCCCCATTCCTCCACCACCCGAGCTGAAGAAACTTTGGAATGGGTTTTCATCTCCGAAAAACATGCGGAAAGTTTCGTGTGGGTTGCCGCTGGAGTATTGAAAGTGTTGGCCACCACCCATGTCAGGTGCAGCCCCTGGTCCCTGTGGTCCCCCGCCTCCCTTCAGTCCGTCCTCTCCATATTTATCATAAATGTCTTTCTTCTTTGCGTCACTCAAAACTTCGTATGCTTCTGCTATTTCCTTGAATTTCTCTTCCGCACCTGGGGATTTGTTTTTATCTGGGTGGTATTTTAGAGCCATTTTACGATATCCTTTTTTAATTTGTTCTTCGGTGGCACCCTTCGAAAGTCCCAGTATCTTATAGTAATCTTTACCGGTCATGATGATTCTTCTCAAGTTCTCTACAATCTGGTTGAAAACCCGTCTGTCAAGACTTTAACCTTCTGCTACCGCCAAGTTATTGAGCTCACAAAACAACTTCGATATATGTCATTTCCGGATGGTTAATTCCACTAGTTTCTAGATTATTCTAGAAAGTAAAGGTCCTATGAATTACCGAAACAGATTGAAAATGATCCAAATATAAGAGATATAAAATTTGAAAGGGCTAACTGGAACCGAAATGGGTAAAATTTATTGAGACAACAAAAACGGATATGAAAAACATTTTTGTTTGAAAAAAATGTCCTACATATTGTTGAATATGTAGTAATTACGTGATAAACATATATGTTTCAATTAAAAAAAGAAAAGAAAGTGTTATGTATGTATACTGTGTTTATGAACTGTGACAGTGAGTAATTAATAGATATTTTATAGGTGTTTTTTCGCGCATACGTTTCTTTTTAGATCGCCTTTGAAATACTGACAAGTAGATCTGCTTATCTCATACTCGTATTCTTTCTTCGTCAAGCCATTCTGAATACGTTTCAAGAGCCCCTGGGAATTTGTGCTATTAAAGGTGATTTGTTTAAGTGAATAAATGGTCACCTGGTCTAGTAAAAATTATGACCTTTGAATCCTTCAACAATTACCTAATTATAGGATACTAACCGAGCTTCCATTTCGTATCATGTTTATGTCCCTAGTGAAATAAGTTTCAGTTGTCACAAGCTTTAGCGAGTGACAATGAAAATTATTTCACTCAGGACATAAACATGATATTCATAAAATGGTAGCGAGTTTAATATCCTATTTATTATCTATAATCAATCTTATGGTTGATGTTCCTGTACGGTATAGTGCGCCAATCGATGACGTCGTCGTGTGGCGTTGAAGTGTTACGTCTCACATTGACGTTCTAGTATAGTGGGACGTATCACTTTGATATGTACCAAGATATTTTAACCATATGGGTAATAATATTAATTATTACCCATATGGTTAAAAATATTTTTGACGTCACACTATGATGTCATCGATTGACGCACTACAATATTACAGGAAGGTCTCTCAAACGAGTTGATATTAATATCGATTGTGTGTAATAAATAGGATATTAAACTTGCAACCATTTCATATCATGTAAATTATTTCCCTCGTAAAATAATAACAAATTATTTCCTTCGGGGACATAAATATACGATACAAAATACATAATATATATATATGTCTGTCTGTGTGTGTGTGTGTGTGTGTGTGTGTGTGTGTGTGTGTGTGTGTGTGTGTGTGTGTGTGTGTGTGTGTGTGTGTGTGTGTGTGTGTGTGTGTCTATGTCTATGTCTATGTCTATGTCTATGTCTATGTCTATGTCTATATCTATATCTATATCTATATCTATATATATGCTATATATAAGGAATTAATTTATTAATTTAATTATAATTTTATCAGAAAATTGCTGAATGCGCCACATCCAAACTAGTCGGTAGCGTTCAGGTCCATTATCAATATTTCGGTACTCTTCGGTAATTCATTAGTTATCTCCCTTGTCATTTTGACAGCTAGTTAGGTTGCCTTGCAACAAATCAATTCTTATTGTTTATAATATTTACTATTTGGAACAAATTGTTAATTTTTAAATTTAAAAACTTAAGTTCCAAAATGTATAACTATTAAAAGAATCACAATACCAAATTTCAGAAGTATTCAATCAAAACTAGAAAATACTCTTAAATTTTCAATTTGAATTATTTTAAACAAAATATAATAATAATAATTTAAAAAATATATATATATATTTTTTTTTCTTCAAATTTTTTAATTTATTATTTTTACAAAAATTACTTTGTGAATACTGCTCCTGAAAATAATTATACTGTGTTTGAGAGCTATCCAATAAAAGATGATAAGACAAATTTTCAATGTCAAATTTTGAATTAATTTTTCTAAATTAATAAAAATTAAAAACTTATTAAATAGTTTGTCAAGATTGCCCCAGAGTATTATAGTACCATTTTTCAGAACTACATATATTCAATCAAAAGTCTAGGAAAACTAATCATATAGACATTTTTTCCATTTACGTACAAATAATCCAAACAGTAATATTTTTTTAAGTTTCATTATTCAATAATATAAATATCACCAACAAAGAACATGCATCAAAATAATTTATACTAAAAGAATAAACCTAAAATAACACTATAGTTTACCTATCAAATTGTGTTTTCTTTAAATAAAAACATCCTACAGCAAAACCGCTTAGGCCAACAAGTTCACATGGTCATGCAAGATAGATATTTATTACACATCTATTGGTGAGAACATAATGTGCTATTTTTTATAACACATGGGTTGTTTACACACGTACGTGTATTAACAATTTCAAGACATACGACTGGCTGCATCTGGACAATGAAAAACAACACAGTGGAAATAAATTACACTGTAATGTATAGTTAACCTGACAATGTGATGCATTGGCCAGACATCATCGGCAACATCGACTTGTGGGAGAGAACACATCAACTGGCTGCTGGAGATGAGATCAAAAGGAGACGATGGGGATGGATTGGTCATACACTCTGGAAACCAGCATCAAATAGGCTATCACCAGGCAGGCTCTGACATGGAACCTACAAGGCAGAAGAAAAAGAGGCCGCCCAAAGAACACATGGCGAAGGGACCTCCAGGGGGACACCAAGAAGACGGGATACACCTGGAGACAGCTTGAAACCAGAGCCCAGGACAGACAACTCTGGAAAACTGTAGTCAATGGCCTATGCCCCAGAAGGGATGACAGGCATAAGTAAGTAATGGCCACTCATGTATGGTTTGTCTTGAATAGCTAAGGATGGGAAAAGTTTTTAAGGCTATTCCACCACAGTCTCATCCATGACAATAAAGTATATGTACCTTAAATGAAACCATTAGAATACATTAATTAATCATCAGCTACTGGATGTGAGACATTTGGTCATTCTGACGGTCTTCAGTGGAAACCTGCTACATTTTTCCATTACCAGCAAGGGATCTTTTATATGCATTTTTGCACAGACAGGACAGCAGATACCACTGGTTGGAACAGGATAAAATTAACAGAATAGATCCACTGAGCAAGTTTGATCCACTGACCTAAGCACCTCAGCCAAACACTACTAACCAATCTAGATCTCTTTCGTTAATTGTAGACTAGCACTTAACTAGCACTTAACAAGAATAGCTTTACTATCCATGTGTAATTTACCTGCTTGGTTCCAAATTCAGGAATGGAAAAGAATGTTTAATACTCTAACATGCAATGCAACTTTTTGATGTCATAACAGATATTGGGGTTGGCAAGAGAATGAGGATACATTGTTGCCACTCTACCAATTATTAGCAAAGTATCTTTTACAATATTTTTTCTTACAAGATGACACCATGTCATATATACCACAGCCTTTTACAGATATTGTGGAGCACTGGCTAAAATGTGAAATTATGTACCAATGGATCCACCAAGAAGTTTAAAAGCATGACCCATTGATCATATTTATATGAAAATTTTATTTATAGCCTGGTAATGGTATGCAACACAGTTATCTTGAATTGTACATTTGGTCTTGCATGAATTAGGATAATGATTTCTTTTAATGTGCAGTAATCCATGGAACTAAGTCACAATAATCTAGCAATGGAATGCAACACACTTCCATCCCAAGTTGTCTTGCATTCAAGGTTTGATTATCCTATGTCCCACACATGGATTTCTCTGGGATGTGCTTTAAACTGTGAAAAGTAGGTCAATGACCTGCCAATGGTATGCAACAACCACTCTCAAGTTGTTCCTACATGTGATGTTTTATGGTTCTGCATGAATTGGACAAATATTTCCTGTAATGTGCAGTGATCCATGAAAAGTAGGTCACTGATCTAGTACTAGTAATGTGATGCGACACTCCACCACCCAAAGTTGTACTTGCATGCAAGGTTTGATGATCTTATATGAATTGTCAAGGAAAATAAATATTATTTAATGTGCATTAAACTGAAATATAGGTCACAGTGACCTGGTAATTGTATGCAACATAACTCCATCCCAAGTTGTTCCTGCATGCATCAGTTTTCAAGATATGGTCTGGACAAGACAAGTTAACAGATGAACAGACAGACAACACGTACCATAATATAAAAAGGAAAGGAATATTTGTTTAATGACAACTTAGCATATTTTAAACAATGGCTATTTAATGTTTAACATAGAGTTATTTTGATATTTGGTCAAAAGAGAAAGAGTAAATATGATACCATTGCATTACAAGGGCTACTCACATCGATAATCAAATATAAAAGCAACAAGAAAACAAAACAACACATAAACAAATAATTTTATTTTATTATACAAAATACTGAGTGCTGTAGAAACGTTTTCTTTGTAATATGAATATAATCAACATTCTAATTCAACACATTTGTAACAATGACTTGGACACACAAAAAATGTTGGGTAGTAAAATCATGTCACAACTTAAACTTAGAACAATGCGTGTTTTGTAACGAGGTCTTAATTGACTACCGTTTCACTAGTATAATAGGTTGGTTAAACGTAGAATAAGAAATGCACACATTCATTTAGGTTTTATCCATTCACAAAAAGCTAATTACTGGTACATAGTCTTTAACAGATCTTCTAATAGTTTGGCCACTGGACTCTTTTTATTTTTTCATTTTGTTGATGTTTGTAATGGCTATTCTTACTGAATATAAAATAAATTGTTTTAAAAACAGTTGAAATTAGAATAGGTTTTCCTACTGGCCGACGTATATCAGTATTTTTACTGTCACACATTTCCAGATTTATTGTCTCCACTAAAGCCACATCAATAAAACTAATTTGTGGCAATAAAACCATGAATATATGTCAGCAAATAAGAAAACAAACTATGGTTGACCATATCAGTATCTGTATCAGTATTCTGTGATAATGAAATTTTTTATAGCATTGGAATTGGTGATTTGGCCCATAGGAACCAGGGGGAAGGCAGGGGACACAACCCACCCCCACTTGAAGATGAAAATGTAGAGAAATTCTCTTGTACTCTTGAAAGGAAATCCAGACATGTAGTCTTCAAAGGAACCTGCTACATTTTTCCTACTTTACATAAATATAAATAACAATCTCCACCTAGTTCATCAAGATTAACCTCGTATACATGTGCAAGCACAAGTCAAGTGCTTGCACATGCATTCGAGGTTAATCTTGATGAACTATCTCCACCACCCTCCTCCACACACACACAAGATTGTGCCTCCCCACTTTAGATATCATTCTTGCAGGCCTGGAATATTTCCATAAAGGGCGGAACGTAGCTCAGTGGTAAAAGCGCTCACTTGATACGTGGTCGGTTTGGGATTGATCTTCACCGGTGGCCCCATTGGGCTATTTCTCGTTCCAGCTAGTGCTCTACAGCTGGTGTAACAAAGGCCGTGGTATGCACTATTCTGTTTGTGGGATGGTGCATATAAAAATGCCTTGCTGCTAATTGAAAAAGAGTAGCTCATGAAGTGGTGACAGTGGGTTTCCTCTCTCTATATCTGGCTGTTAGATGTCCAAATGCTATTTTAGACATACAGGTTTGAGTCAAATACCGCTGCTATCAGAGACTATTCTTGTTCTATACTCAAGGTCTTTTTGCCATTTTCTCCCCATTTTCCAGGTGGTTCCCATAAATTTTGTTACGAAAGTACCACAAATCTGAACAACTTGCCAACTATGGGGCAGTTCAAATATTACGTAATGCTATTTTGGTCAAAATTAGACCCCCTCCCTCACCCCTGTAATGCTCCATAATGTTAGACCATACACCCCCCAAAATATCACTTAACGGTTGGAGAACACTCCCTCCCATTCACAAACAAGTTATGCTATGGGTGTAATATAATTTTAACGTACTGTTTGCAATTTGGGAAAGCGCAGATATGCATTTCAACTCGATTTATAACCATTATTGTATGTTATGTTATATCCAGCTATGTTAAACATCATCACCAGAGTATTTATGAAAAAAAACACCCAACAAAATATTTTAGTAATAAAAAAAAAGTGTCACGTAACACTGTTTAGTACACCCACCCACCCCTTGTAATGCTACATAATGTTTAGACATACACCCACCACACCCTCGAGCATTACATATTTTAATGGTCCCTACAGAGATGAAAGATCGACCAAGAAGAAGGTCCCCAACATTCATGTATCTCGCACTCTCTGGTGTTGGGGCGGGACATACATAGCATTCACTTGATGCATGGTCGGTCTAGGATCGATCCCCATTGGTGGCCCAACTGGGCTATTTCTCATTCCTGCCAGTGCTCTACAACTGGTTTAACAAAGGCCTTGGTATGTACTATCCTGTCTGTGGGATGGTGCATATAAAAGATCCCTTGCTGCTAATCGAAAAGATTAGTCCATGAAGTGGCAACAGCGGGTTTCCTTTCTCAATATCTGTGTGGTCCTTAACCATATGTCTGACGCCATATAACCGTAAATAAAATGTGTTGAGTGCATCATTAAATAAAACATTTCATCCTTCTTTGGTGTCTGATTTTAACCTGCAGGACTTGCACTGGAAAGAATTAAGTTTTAGCCAATTTTTTAACATGACAGAAAAAAGGCCAATTTATACAAAAAAAAATAGTAGCGAACTACTAAATGTTGTAATCAAAATTGGCAATCGGCTAATTTGGCAATGAGCAGGGTGAACCCCAAACCTGAGAGCATCTTCATGGACATTTATCCTGGGAATACCTGCAGTTTATACATGTATATCTCTACTCACCAACATACCACATGAACCTGAGAGCATTCCCATAGACTATTTATCCTGGGAATACCTGCAGTTTATACCCACCAGCATACCATAAGAATGAACCATAATGTGAATGTGCATTAAATAATCTTTAGATGTTTCTTGCATCATGATTTCATCTTAATCGAGTAATACTTGTACAAACCGTTGATCAACAAAAGGTAAAAATTTTAAGCAAGAACAATATTAAAAATTTATCATTAATGATACAGTAGCCTGGTATTGGTATACAAAATACATGTTCGAAAATTCAGGTGGGCAAGCCACAGATGGTAACAAATTATAAATCTATTCACATACTGTAAATAACAATTGACTGAGACATTGTCTATTTACATCAGAACAAGTCACAAAACATTATGTACAAAACTTGCTGCCTAAAGGACAAAAATAAAATCGGCACGAATTCTTCCAATGTCAGAAGAAACACTTCAAATCAGAGTAGTTTTTTTCTTTGGTGCATTTTACTTGTTTACCCTTTTCTGTCAGTCTTCTAGTTTGTAAATATCCTTCCTTTGTTTTTTCTTGTGCTTTTTTTAAAAACTATAACCTCATATTTTTTTTACAGCCTGTCTTATAAATGCAAATCTGCTTTTTGAACAGAAAAAAAGTTAACCCATCTACACATAATAAAAAAACTTCAACAAGGTTGCTTCGGCCATGATGAAAATAAAATATTTTGTATATCATCTTTTAACCAAGTGTAAGTATTAATTCAAGAGCTGACCACCAAAGGATGTTATTTTTTACTGTAGTTTTTAAGAGGACATACATGTGATAGGAGTGATACAATTTGATGAATAACTTCTGTATCGTTCAGATTTTTAAAAATGTGAACACTGGTTTTTCTCAAAATCTTGTTTTTGGACAGCCATTTCTAGTTGTGAGTCCTTGAAATAATCATTTGGAATATTCTGTCATGTTATGTTCTAGATATGTATTTGTTTCCAATTCACACACCAAAGTGGCTGAAGAAAAAATTCTGCTGTGCTATGTCGGAACCGTCATTCATATTTGTCACTGAGGAGTGATTCCTTTCTTGCTGATTAGATGTTAAAAGCAAACTTTCTGTGTAAATTAAATTTAATGGACTTATTACGGAATGCAGCAAGGGTAGGGTACAGGGCCCAATTTCACAAAACATTGTAAGCGAAGTTTTGCAATTCTTATTACTACTAACAGTACAACTACCGTAATGTAGTTTGAAGTACAAACATTTAATTTTCTTTGGTCTTTAAAATGCTCCATCTTCCATAATGATGTAAGTTTCTGCGTGAAATAGATGCCAAACAGATGTAAACGTATGACCTGAATAACTGCTAGTCGCACACGTAAACTTACGATGTTTTGTGAAATAGGCCCCTGGCTTGCACAGTAAAAATACATGAACACAACTGTAGTAGGTTTTTCTTTTTTCTTCTGGTGATGACATCATGATGTAGCAGTTTTTGCTATTGAATATATGTGTATCATAAACTGTAGTTCTCCTAATACGTCACTATTGAAATAACTTTTACTGGTGATCTCATCACAAAATGTAGTTTTTGCTAATGATTACATCATGAATTGTTGTAGTTTTTGCTGGCAGTTACATAAAAAAATCACAGTAGTAGAACATAAGATTTTGAGAATGTTACAAAATAAACTTAAAGACTGTCCCCCAACAATCAGCTGCCTAATGATAGTTAATATATTTGCATTCATTGATTCATCAATGTTCACGAACACATCTTGAAGTAGACAATTTGATATGGTTGTGAAATGGAGGTTAAGGTAATTTTTATGAATTAATGAAGAACATGTAATCTAACAGTGTTATGATGATGATTAAATGAAAATGACAGATTAACTGCAATAAATAATCTACTACATGTATTTCTGGGAATGACAATCAATATGAAAATAGTCCATGTTAGTGACATCAGATGTCCAAATAATGGGTTATTAAAGAATCACAGTCAACGAAATGGGTCACCAACTTCCTGGGCAACAGAAATCTCACAACACAAATCTCACAGATACTGTGTCAAAGATATTGTTTTAACAGTGTATTTTTTTTTCAACCTGCTGACACAGCGGTCTAGGGTGCAAAATTGCACTCAACATTTGTCTTAAGACATAACGATCATGACAGGCCTTTGCCATCTTGGCTAATCTATTATCAGGATGTTTTGTCTTGTTCTCAGATTTGCCTGGAACAAATCACTGTCTACTTTGTAGTGAATCCTAACGATCCCAAGAACAAGCCTTGACCATCCTTGGCATAATCTAACACATTATCAGGATTTTTTGTCTTGTTCTCAGATTTGCCTGGAACGAGTCACTGTCCACTTCGTAGTGAATCCTCCACCGAGTCACAAAAACAAGCCATGATGCCTTTGCCATCTTTGTTAACGCTCCCAAGCACAAGCCACGAGAGGCCTTTGCCATCTTGGTTAACATCTTAATCAGGGGTGTTGTCTTGACTCTCAGATTCAAGCTAGTATAGGAGTCCCTCTCCAATTTGTACTGAATCCCTGGTCTCTGCATCTCTGGTCTATACTGAATCTCTGGATTTTTAGAGTCGCCCTATTCTTTGAGTGTCTGATCAACTGAGAAGAATGTGCTGATATGGAACTAACAGACCACATAGAGCTTATATTATAAGTGGAGTGTGACATGGCAGCCAGCCTAAGGTCAGACAATGTTAACTTTCTGTAGTCTTTCCACCAGGAGATTTACTGTGGAGCTGCTGTTTTTCAACATCGTCACCGCAGAGTTGTGATCTATATTTGTAAAATCTGCACCATTCACCTGTAAAACACCAAAACAATATCCAAAATGAGAGTAAACAGCAAGCCAACACTACAGTTAATCAACCACTCTCTTCAGAAACCCAATTATTTTGGGAGATGATTGTCTAAGTAGACCTACTTCTAACTGACCCACCCCAATGGAGTGGATAGCTTTTTCTGTTTAATAAAAGTGTTTTGCATTTGTCAAAGAAAGAAAGAACTGTTTTATTTAACAACGCACTCAACACATTTTATTTACGGTTACATGGCATCAGACATATGTTTAAGTACCACACAGAATTTGAGAGGAAACCCGCTGTCGCCACTACATGGGCTACTCTTTCCGATTAACAGCAAGGGATCTTTTATTTGCGCTTCCCACAGGCAGGATAGCACAAACCATGGCCTTTGTTGAACCAGTTATGGATCACTGGTCGGTGCAAGTGGTTTACACCTACCCATTGAGCCTTGCGGAGCACTCACTCAGGGTTTGGAGTCGGTATCTGGATTAAAAATCCCATGCCTCGACTGGGATCCGAACCCAGTACCTACCAGCCTGTAGACTGATGGCCTACCATGATGCCACCGAGACCAGTGCCTTTGTCAAAACAAAACTGTACCTCAAAAGTGGCAGACTAATTTAAATAGGTTTACCATGGACATTAAAACGTCAATTTAATTATTACATTATAAAAACCTGGGAATAATGTCTAAATTTCTCATACAAACAACCCACCCCTTGGGTCCAGGCTGACTATGATCCTATAAGCAGTGAACCATCATTTGTTTTTATTTAAAAAATATTATCAAGTGGCTATTTACTGCTGAAATTAGGCTAAATTCGAATAATTCTAAAATAATCAAGCAGTTAATGGATTCATTATTTTCTATTTAACATTTGACCAGCGTGTAATGTTGCAGGATGTAAATGTACCATTAGCCACAAGGCCCACATTACTGAACAAACTCTGTCTGAGTGTCTGTCTGTCTGTCTGTCTGTCTGTAACTCAGTTAATGTTATGATTTTATTTAACTTTGACCAGCATGGAATGTTACAGGATTTGTGATGCACAAGGACCATTGGGTTGTCTGTCTGTCTGTCTGTCGTCACAAAGTTATGATCTGCATGAAATGCAGGACATTGGGTTGGATCTTCGTCACAAAGATACCCTGCAGTAAAACAGTCACACAGTTACCTTCCCAAAGATATTAAATTGTGACGAATTTAAACACCAAAAGACCAGTCTTCTACAGTTTGTTTTTAAGTTGTCCAATTATATAATCAGCTAATCACAAAACCAAAATAGAAAGACAACTTGGAGACCTTATATCCCTTGATTTTTACTTTGGAATATATAGTCAAACGTCGTTATCTCGATGTTGATGGGACCGGATCAACATGCTCGAGATATTGGTAGCTTGAGATAAACATAACAGTTTCCTGATGAAAATTATCCCAAACAAAAATGTATGTTCTTTTTTTTTTTTTTCCCTTTTAATGCTAGATTCAACAGTCCCTCAGAAAGGCCGGGATCTTCAACAAGTGGTTCATCTACTGGCATATTTTACTGTTTAATAATGCTAAATTTTGCACTGGTTTTTAAATGTGGAACATTTTCTGTTATGTGTATCGATTCATTTATAATTAAGTGGCGGATTTTAGGGAAGAAGGAAGAATGAAATGACATAAAATTAATACTTGAAACATAAGTAAAAAAGGAGTAATTTTACATGTAATTTTTTATAAATGTCGAGAAAACCCCCAGGATAGTGCACCTAGGGACACCAAAATATGCTCGAGATAAGCTTTGTAATCGAGATTAGCATGCTCGAGATAACAGTGTTTAATTTTGTAACACTGCTTAGGAAAATTGACGAGACCGGCACTGAACCTCGAGATGTTAGGTACTCAACTTTACAGAGGTCGAGATAACGAGGTTTGACTGTACATGTACAAGCTGCTAAAAATATTATTCCCAAATAAATCAATTTAAAAAATGAAAACAGCAAAGTCAAGATAAAAATGTATTTCTACTTGAACTTCCTTTAGAATTCCAATAAGTTTATTTGATGGAAATTTTAATTAAATTTTTTTGTTGTAAAATAAGATATTATATTATGCACTGAATATAAGCCTTAAATCAGTATGCAGTCTTACAACTTACCACATCACCTTTACGGTATGGATTGCCATAGGAACCACAACCACCACCAATACTAAAACCAAGACCTGGATTCTTTTTAATGCAGATTCGAATCTAAAAATAATAAAGATGTTGTAACCATTATTATATAATATATATACAAAGAGAGAGGATTCGTCACAAGTGTTTTTTAATATGGAAAATATCAACTGAGTTTATGTTAATTGGTATTTGTCGAGGCTCTGCCGAGATAAAAACAGTACTATTAACTAGATGAGGTCGACATTTTACGTATTAAAAACATGAGTAGCGAATTCTATTTATCCTATAACACTTCTAAAATAACATTTTTATTTGATATTTAGTAAATGACAGTACTAAAGTCGCCTCCATCAATAATATGATGTCATCATGATTAGCAAAAATTACTTTGACGTCACACACTTTAACTAAATCTTATGAAAACGTTATGCTCAGGTATACAAGTCTTGATGGCTTTTAAACAAATGACCCATCCACAGCAACACATTATTACCTAGAGACCTTGAAAATTTACATATACCTTGAAATGTGCATATACCTTGAAATTTGCATACCATTATTAACCGGGTTAATACACTGAATTACCACATGGGTTTATGACATAGATATCATGGGTAAGTTATACGATAAATTCATATTGTAACATCAACAAAACTAGATCACTGTCATGAAAAACATCCCATCAATCCCTGTTTTCTTCACCAAAACTTGTTGGCTGCTATCAAACAAGCTTGATCAATCTCGTCACCTTCCTCACCTTAAAAATATCCTTGTTTAACTGTGTAATGTTTAATCTGAACAAGGCCTATCAATATCTCACTTCTATTTAAGTAGGAAAGGAAAGGAATATTTGTATAATGATACGCCAGCAAACTACAGCTATTAAGTATCCAATATATTATTGCATTTATTTTAGACATAGCTCTAAACTATGAAATTGACATTATAAGATCAGCAATAAATGTTTTTTTCAAGAAAACAAAATCCTAAAAAAAAAAATTTGGACAGTTACATCTGATTATTTGGATATGTATAATTTGTAAACAATAGGCATACATCAACAAACAGTAAATATTTTCTGAACAATGTTTATAAAGTTTACCAAATCTCTTGATTCTTGACAGTATGACGTTTCACTTTCTTCTTTGATGGGCGTTCCCTCCCTTGAAGAGCCAGACACCTGGATTTCGCGTGAAGACGAACTGTTACAGCGGGACATGGAGTAGGGATGAGTGGATGGTGACGATGACTGTCGGGAACTGCTGTGCTGATCTACAGATACAATATTCAATCAGGTTTAATATATAAAGAATATTTCATGTTTTTTTGTCAAATATGATTTATATATCATGGAGTGAAGTTTGCAATCATATCTCACGAGTTGTGCTTGAGAGATGAGATATAAATCATATTTGACAAAAAACATGAAATTTTCTATTTATTATATAACTTTTGGCAAATTAACTTTATTTTTAAAATGCCAGCAGCAAAATAGGTCCGGCTTTCTTACAGTGAAGATAACATTTTCTGCAGTGATGATAACACATTTTAGAGTGAAATTTTCACTCTAAAATGTGTTATCGTCACTGAGTGACTGATAACATTTTTATTTCACCGATATTTTAAGATATTTCATTAAATGTTATATAATAAATCCTTCTTTATATACATGTGTATTATATTTCATTTCATTTCATTTCAACTTTCATGCTTACATGTATATCCAATTAAGTTTCAAGCATTGTCCCTGGACAGACAGCCCAGATAGCTGAGGCATGTGTTTAGGACAGTGAGTTAGTTGTTAGTGGTTAGTGAGCTGCAACCCAGTACCTACCAGCCTTATTTCTGATGACATAACAACGACACTACCAAGGCCAGTCCTTGTATTATAATTCAACAGGGTTCAAATTTAACAGTTCTCTAGGCAGCAAATTGCCGAAATGCCCTAATCATATGCTCCAATACCCTGAAAATGAAACTGTTTCACAGCCAAATTGGCCATGCCTTACTGGTCATCATACTCGAACGTGACTCCTGAAAGTTGTTTTATTATGAAAACATGAAACTGTTCACTTATTTACTCTGAATGGTTGCTGTCAGTTGTGTTATATTAAGACACTTGTTGAAGTCTGCCTTGTTGCCCTGTCTTCTGGCTGTAATGTCCCCAAAAAACAGACCTATCAATCCTCCTGGATTCCGCTGGAGACTACCGGTATTTGATCAAGTCTCCCGCTGGAAAAACGTTTCTCCCGGGAAATCGTTATTTTCTAAGCTGTGTATTGACATTCAGTGTTTCCATATATAAAACTATCCAATTTAGTTTTAATAAAGCCTCTGATTTGTAAAATGTCTTCCCATTAGATCACACCATAATGCAAAGTTCTATGGCTGGAAGAAAATGGCAAAAAATCTCCATTGGTCGAGTCCAAATGGCTTTGCCCTTTCATTTGTCAAATTTGAGGTCTGTTTTCAATGTATATAAGCAAAACAAGCCATGTGCATCATGGTATTAAATAGAAATGATTTATCCATTGTGAAATAAAAAAATTGAAAATTTAAACCTGACGCAGAATTAAACTGCAATTCACAAGAAATGAATTAAAAAAGATCAATTTAGCATTAATTCTCAAAGAAGCAGATAGAGAAATTCAAATTTTAAATGTCTTGTGCCCTAATTTTTAACAAATGTTCTGTTTGACCAAGATAAATAGACTATAGCTATCTTAATGGAACAAAAATAGACAATCGTTGAGTAAGTTGAATAAAAAATTAAAGTTTAATGACACCACTAGAGCACATTGATTTATTAATCATCGGCTATTCGATGTCAAAAATATGGTCATTTTGACAGTTATAGAGACCTACTACATTTTTCCATTAGTAGCAAGGGATTTTTTATATGTACCATGCCACAGACAAGATAGCACATACCACAGCCTTTGATATACCAGTTGTGGTACACTGGCTGGAACGAGAAATAGCCCAATAGGCCCACCAATGGGGATTGATCCTAGACTGACAGCGCATCAGGTGAGCGCTTTACCACTGGGCTATGAGACAAGTGAGTTGAATAAGACTAATGCTCACCTGTTCTGTGCGAGTAGTTTCCGAGTTTCTCGTACAGGTGGTGACTGTGACCGTACCCGCTGTCAGTGGAGCTGGACACCTGGGAGGGGGGGTCACTCTTGAACATCTCCACATCCTCATACCGCGTCATAACTGGGTACGCCGACTCACCGGGGTCAACGTGCGAGTGAGGGTCATACCCGCCCGCCTGAGATTCGTAACCCGTCGACCGAGGTCTTTCACGCAGACGACTGTCTGAACTCTTTGACTGTGGAGTCCCGAAAGTCCTCAGATTTGATTGTTCTTCATGCATGCCGTGTTCCCTTAGCGAATCATACGTCCTGTTGGGATCATAGTTTGAACAGTTAGTCCGAGAAAAAGTCTGGCTTCTTCTCTCTTGATCGGAACTGTAACTGGAGTTATTAGCATCACCACATGCACCGGACTTGATAGACACATACACAGATGAGTCAGACTCATCTTCCTTAGTCCTTGAGTTTGACCTGTCCCTCTCATACCTACTACCCTGACTGGACGGGTTTCCAGGACATGAAGCACCATGATGTTTCTGTGGACTCCTGAACATGCTAGGATCAGCACTGTAGTTCTGTGCCTGTCTCCACCCTGGACAAGGACTCTGTTGAGACTGAGACTGAGATCTATTAAGAGTCCATGTCTCATAGTCTCGCACTGATTTGGAACCACTGCTGTTAGCTGGATCGCCGTTCACTAATTTCTCGCGTGGCGAATCGGAAAAGGTCCGTGGAGAGGTATTGACGTTGCGTGGGGAGTTTGCGTGGGAGTGGTCACCCGAGGAACATGAAGGTGTCCGTTCGGGCGTGTGTCTGTACGGAGGAGCGGGGATGTAAGGTGGAAGCTTCGTTTGTTGGGAACTTGCTTGACGTTCTCTTTCCTGAAGTGAGAAAGTAAAAACAATTTTATTAACAGTGACCTTGACATTAGAATGAGTGAGTAAGTGAGAGAGTGAGTGAGACAAAACGTGGAAGTTTTGTTTGTTGAGAAGTCATTTGATGATCTCTTTCCTGATGTGAGAGAGTAAAAAAATTCTATTAACAGTGGCCTTGACCTTTGAGTGAGTGATACTAAACTGAAAAGCAATTTTAAGACATCAATATGTTACATAACTTGGGCTGAAATGTATAGTAACAAAATAACAGACATAACATGTACACAGATATATTAAAGATAAAAATTGGCAGATAAGACAAATGGACAGACAGACAAACAATCAGGCAAACAGACATATCCACACACAAAGACTGAAATAGATAAGACAGAAAAAGACAAACACACAAGAGTTAAAGTTTGTTTTATTTAATAACACCACTAAAACACACTGATTTATTAATAATCAGCTATTAAATATAAAACATTTGGTAATTTTGACACAAAGTCTTAGAGGAAACCTGCAACATGTATCTGTTACCAGCAAAGGAGCTCTTATCTGCATTTTTCCACAGGACAGCACATACCACGACCTTTGATATACCAGTCATGAAGCATTAATTGAGATGGAAATATAGACGGAGAGACAAACAGATTAGATAAATATACAGAACTTCACATAAGTTATTTTTGCTTCCTATTTATTGCACGAGTTAATTTTGCACAAGAATATATACCATGAGACCGCATAGCAGTCGAGTGGTATATTCTTTCGCAAAATAAATGAGTGAAATAAATAGGAAGTGAAATCAACAGAGGTGAAGTTCTGTATTTACAACATACCTTCATAAATGTTTTACAAAAACAGTTTTTAATTTAATGTCATAGCAACACTTTGTTAAATCTATGATCAAAACTCCTTTCATGGATTTACTTAACGTTAAGAATCATACTCTGTGGCAGCCTTGTGTAATGTTTCAAATATCAGGTGACATAATTTGTAAATCATACATGACGTTAGTAAATAAAAGGTGCTAACTGCAGTAAAAATAAAAAGAGAATTCCCCATTTAAAAGTTCTGGTCCATATCGCACATATGTGCGATACAAAATAAATTAATCACACGGTTTCAAAATGTCTTTATCACTATAGTAAGCTTGAATAGGTATGTAATAAAACCTAAGGTTCAACACATCTGCAAATTGGGTGGTAATAAATTTCCAGTCAAATCACACATTTCTTACCATCTGTTTGGCTTCTGCCTGTTTGTGCATCCTCTCCTCCAGCACGGTGTACAGATCATGGCGGAATTCACGCTGGTAATCCAGGTCGTCCGTCGCAGACGAAACAGACTGCCTGTCCTGAGGAAGGAAGCTCTGGGACGGTGGGAAGCTCTGGGGCGGTTCCAGGGTCACGGGGGTGCTCTGGTCGATGAACCTACCCCTGTGGAAGAGACTAGGTGAGGGGCTGTCTAACGGCATCAGCAGCGGCGTTGTTGTTGTGGTTGTCTTAGCACTGTTTTTATCGTCACCCTGGTTACACAGATCACCATTGTTCATGAGGATTCTTCTTGAATGTGGCACTGCCGCACTGTCCGAGACTGTCTTTTGTATCTCATTATGAAGATCGTATGGCAAACTGTTGGACGCTATTTGTTGCGCAAGGGAGGGAATGCGATAAGCTGCTGCCCGGGTTTTCCCAGAGTACGTCTCCAGATCACTGGAATATCCACCTTCTCTAATTCTAGTGTGGCCAGAGTTGGAAGGATGGGAGAGGGTGTTCACATGGTTTCTCTGATCGTTGAGAAATCTCTGATGAAATTTCACCACCTCTGGATCACTGCGGTAGCCGGTATCAGAATCGTAGTCCCTCAGTCTGCGCAAATGCCTCCCGCGGGAGTGTTGACCGTAATGAGGCAAGTGTGCATAGTCGGAATCGGTGATGTAGGTAATCTTGGAAGCCCTGCACACCTCAGTCTGATCAGACTGTGAGGTCGATTGATTAGAGATGTTCGGAGTGGATCCGTGACTTGCTCGGTTACTCTCCCGGATTGAAAAACCACCATCATCTTCATCCTTTTGAGATGCTGATAAAAGAACACAGAAAACATTGAAACTTAGTAATTAGTATTTATGAATATTTTTTTAATGCTAACAACATATTGATAGTTCACAAGGAGATAAATATGTCATTATATAATAATAAGCATACAAGACAGGGGGTGAGGGGGCAGTTGCCCCCCTAGTGCTGGAATAAAACATAAATTATACAGATATTCAGACCTTTTTACAATGTATTTCCATCATTCTACCCACAAAATTAGTTGTAATTCATGTAAAAATGCATAGTAATTCATCTGCAACCTTATATAGCTGTTTGGTAGTAATGTTATTATCCAGATTTGGGCATTTTCGTTTAATTCTGGCAAAAATCAGCCTGTCCCCCTACAAAAATGAGAACCCATACACCTATGTTAATATTATTAATAATAACTAACTTATAACTTATTCAGAACAACAGTAATTTTTACAGTAGGGTGCACTGTTTATTAATGTAACAGCTACAGAATATTTATGTATTGTACTGGTAATGAAATATATTTTCATCCAGTATTTCCACGTATAACTCTTTTATAATCTTATGAAGTGCACAGTTTAGACAATTTTAATAAAGTTAATAATTTAGGTTGGTTGGTATGTTTATCTGGCAAGACAGATTTGTTGTCAATAATCCATAATTAAGAATTCCATCATAGTTTGTGCTGATTTTTAATGCTATAGGTATAACATAGTTAAATATTTCTATTACAAAAGTTAATAAGAAAGTTCTTTAGCAGAATCACATACATAACTTTGACAGCATTGGACCTCATTCTTTATCAGACATTATCAGATATTGTAAAATAAATGCTACATTATGTTGGCACCAACTCAACACAAAGTTTGTTTAACAACACCACTAGAGCACACTGATTTATTAGTCATCGGCTGCTATTGGATGTCAAACATTTGGTAATATTGAGTCTTAGAAAGGAAACCGCTACGTTTTTCCATTAGAAGCAAGGGATCTTTTATATGCACCATCCCACAGACAGGATAGCACATACCATGGCCTTTGATATACCATGGCTGGAATAAGAAATAGCCCAATGGGCCTAACTCTACAATGGATAATGCTGTGGAGATTGCTGAAGTGTGTTTAATTCTCCGCTGCACTTGTTTTGCTGTGGACTATATTCAATTTTGTTTTTCAATGCATGTTTTTTTTGCCATGGACATTTTCAGTGGTTGCTAACTTAAATACAAAAATGTCAGAATCAATCTATGATACAAAGATGCCTAGTTGGAGTGTCATAGGAATCCAGGCCTTCAAAAATAGGAATCCCACCTCCCAAAATATGAATGTTATTAGTGATGGCTCAGAAGCGTTTGCCTTCCAAAATACGATCCGACACCAAATATGCGAAATTACGATTTTTTTCTAAAAATCAGAATTTTGAATAAGACAATCGTAATAGCGTAATCTAAGCTTTAAATTTGTAATGATTCCACCAAATTCGTGATGCATGATATACGATATACCTTGTCGATGATTGTCCTTCTTTGATCTTGGAGACAGGAGTTTGGCTGTCTCATCATCGAATTCCTGGGAACGCCGATGCTGCTGCATACGAGCTTTGTCTTTTATCAGCTTCTCCTGAAACAAAACATTGTAACTGCAACACACACAGAATCTCTACCAGTCAAATATCTCTGTACGTCCATTACTCTGGCCAGCATGATCACCAAATATCAAACCCATTAAATATTTTATCCAATCTTTCTTTATACATGTGTATTAAGGTAAAAACATTATTAAAATTATTCTAATGGATGTCATTAAATTGTGTACAGAAAGAAAGAAATATTTTATTTAACGACGCACTCAACACATTTTATTTACGGTTATATGGAGTCAGACATGGTTAAGGCCCACACAGATATTGAGAGAGGAAACTCACTGTCGTCACTTCATGGGCTATTCTTTTCAATTAGCAGCATGGGATCTTTTATATGCACCATCCCAGGACAGGGTAGTACATACCACAGCCTTTGATATACTAGTTGTGGTGTACTAGCTAGAACGAGACGGGAATCTATCCCACACTGACCGTGCATCGAGCGAGCGAGCGCTAAATTATGTACAGATACTTTGCTCAAAGAATGTTTGTCCATGAGATGGATTTAAAATATTCCTGTATGTTAGTACCAACCCTTCAAACAACATCAAATACACACTGTTTAAACCACACACAAGCTAGTTTAACCCAGTTATTTGAAACTTGGTAATATTAACATATTCCGATTCAAATAAAAGCACAAGTTAGCATAAGAAAAGATACTGAGACAATATAAAATCTTTCAATTTGTCTAAATGTCTAATCCATCCATTTGAATAAAAGAATCAATGAATAAATGAATGCTTAATGATGCCCTAGCACTGACAAAACATACTGGCTATTAAGAATGAAACAGCTGTAAATTATGGAAATAAATGTAAAACGAAATAAAGGTTTACATAGTTAACAAAAAGTTGTGGTCAAACATAAAATTGTGCACAACTGACGCAAATAAAAATATGACAGGTAAATCCATTCATTTATATTCTTTCTACAAGTTACATACATCTTCTGTCCCACTGTGCATAATCAAGTAGTACATGCATATCATACGAGGAACTATTTAACAGATTTGACCAAAGAGGATGAACAAGGGAGAGAACTACCTTATCAAACCGAAACAGCTTGTGGGTTTCCTGCAGAGATGGTGATGATTTCATAATATGGGCTTCTCTCATTCTCACATCGGGTGAGCTGTCACCATGACGATAACCCTGGCAGACAGATATATCACTTTAAATACACTACCATACCTTATTTTGTATTACTGTAACAATTTCAAAACTAATAAGAAAAATGTCTTAAATTTTTTTAAAGTTAATGTAACCTGACAATGTTTTTTCACTTCATAAAAACTAAAAAAATCCATTCCTGTTGCTATTATATCACAGAAATTTGTTTGATCAATTACAATAAACAGTGGCATCTAATTAACATTATGTAATTGCCTTACAATTTGAATAATATATGTTACTGTGAATGATTTAAAAACAGCATCAACCAAAATACTAATACAGTAAAACCTGTCTAAACTGGACCCTGAACAAAGAGGAATCCTGTTAAAACTGGCCAAATTTCATGATACTTAATTTTCTAAACTATTAAAATGTGACTGTCTAAAAACCGGATCCTGATTAAATCAGATAAATATTAAGTCCCTGGCATGATCCGTTTAGACACGTTTCTCTGTATTAATAAACAAAAACCAAAAATAACCACAAAAAAGAAGAAAAAACCCACCCATGCAAAATAACTTACACACAAAGCAATGTTATTCTGGTGCAAAAACAAACAAACAAACATATACTGCAACGTTATTTCAAATACAAACCATTAGTAGCTTCTAAAGTGTATTAAATGTTAAGGAAGTTGAAACCAATGTCAGAAAAACAACGGACAGCATGCAATACCAGGCAGAACTAAAATACTTTAATTAAAATACTCACTAAATTTGTAACAGATAATAACATACACTACACATCCAGTGACAACAAAACCAGACTTGTCCACATTTCAGCTAATTCCTTAAAAGCCATCTACAATTTCAACTACAAAATACATCAAGCTACTATTTTCTAAAACAGAATGTCAAGTAAACTAAGGATCTGCTCCACTTGTACCTGGCTTCACGTTTGATAACAAAAAAAGACAACATAAATGTGCTCTTTTTTTCTTTCTTTCATCTTCCATTACCTCAGACTCATAACCAAAATTCTCTTCTCCCTGATCGCATGGTAAGTGTTCGTCGGTTTGCCTGAGTGCCAAATTGCGCACATGTCTGGCTTTCTGCCGCATCTCTTTAGGATAAGGTGTGGGACACCTCACCAACTGTCCCTGTTGTGGTACACAATGTGAAGAAAACAGATATGGTCAAATAGATAAAATAATTTCTGGTGTCGATTTTAGGAATAAGATAGGTATAAAAAAACACGAGATTTTGTTTTGTTTTACAGTACCTGTAAGCATATTGATTTATTAATCATCGGCTACTGGATATTAAAAATGTGGTAATTGTGATATGTAGTCTTAGAGGAAACCTGCTACATTTTTCCACTGGTAGCAAGGGATTTTCTATATGTACTTTCCCACAGACAAGGCAGCACATACAACGTCCTTTAATATACCAGCTGGACACTGGTTGGGACTGGGAAAAACCCTATCAGAGAATGAGTCCACTCAGAGGGTCTATTCTATGATTCAAGCACCGTAGGCGAGTCCTTTACTGACTAAGCTAGATCTAGCCCAATCTAACGACTGTCATGTTCTATATAGAGGATAATAAATGAGTTACCAGTTATTATCAAATTTATGTCCCTCATGAAATAATTTTTACTTGTCACGAGCTTTAGTGAGTGACAAGTGAAAATTATTTCACGAGGGACATAAATTTGATAATAACTGGTACAGTTTGTTATTCTATTTATTACCCCAGCTATATATATATATGTTTTTGTTTTTTTAAGCCTTTATTTTCGATATAGCCTACATTGGCTTACACGTCCATGTATATAGAAACAACGTAAACTACTTTACTGTTCTGAGTATTGCTTTAACTTTGTATTTTATTTACGGTTCACAGATAATTTTCTATATATTCTGTAAAAAAAATCTATAATGAATTGCATTAAACTACCATTTTATTACAAGTTTAACACTGAAACCAGAAAGACGTAAACGCAAACGCTTTAAACTATGTGACGTCATTGTGCGTGTTTTGCCAAATCGTGATGACATCATATTTAGTACAGACAAGGTGATTGATTTGTTGGCGTCAAATCGTCCAATAGTAGTGTACATTAAACCAATGCATGAAATTATGATTTTTATTTTCCCCGTCAAGAGTGCCTGCTGGGATAATAATAGTTGTTAAGATATATTTGATCTAGACCTCCAACTCAAGATGTCCCATCATTCAGTACTTCTCTAGTTTACAAAAAGGAAAGGAAAGGAATGTTTTTACAAAAGTTCTGTACCTTTTATACTATGACTATTAGGTGTCACTGTCTAACATTGGTTATTTTCAAGAAGTTGTCTAAGAGTTGGTTTTCTTAAACCTGGGGTAGCTATATTATAGGTCAGCCATGATGTTGACTGGTTTTTATTTAGTCACCATGTGTTTAGTGTTTTATAGGAAGTCAGGGATTAAATGTGAAGTCTAAGTATAGCTAATGTGTCTTTATAGAAATCATGACATTAGCTTATCATGTTAGGGTCAAGTGCAACATTTATCATAGGAGTCAAAGAGTTAGTTTGTACGGTCAAATGGAACAAAGAATGTTTTGTACCAAATGTAATGAAGACATTTTTAGATATTCTGTTTCAATTAGTGTTTAAAAACAAATAAACAAGTGCAACATGCAGTTAACATTTGTGTAACAAGTGTGTTTGTATTTACAGACTGACAAACAAACCCGCTACTGTAGTGTGTGTACAGGCTAAATCATGGGCTTTAAGTGTGACAGGTACCAAGTTCAAATTCCTCTAATATACCAGTATACAGTTGAGAGACACACTGATTGGGATGAGGGAGAAAAACTCCTATGATCAATCAAACCTCAGGCAAGTGCTCTACCACTGAGCTACATCCTGCCCCAACGGTTTTTGATGCACTACCAGCCTCGATGGTGTCATGGTTCTGGGTTCGCAGCCTGGTACTGGCTCCCACCCAGAGCGAGTTTCAACAACTCAGTGGGTAGGTGTAAGACCACTACACTGACTTCTCTCTCACTAACCACTAACAACTAACCCACTGTCCTGGACAGACGGCCCAAATAGCTGTGGTATGTGCCCATGACAGTGTGCTTGAACCGTAATTGGATATAAGCACAAAAATAATTTGAAATGAATGAGTTAATGAATTTGATGCACTGGTAACTACATGTGGGTTATTAAGTAAATGTTGTTATAAGAAAAACTGTCATGCAATAAACAATTGGTTAAGTACAGATTTAGTATGCAAATCAGAATTTAACTAAGGCAGAATAAAAACACCAGGAGCCTTATATATGGGGAAATTCTGTTCTAATTATTCTATACTAGATGTGTAATAGTGTGCTGTATGTGGTAAGAAATTTAAAAAATTCAAACTCCAAAAAGCAAACCCAAATAAAAATATTTAGAATTTATATATATTTAAAAAGAAAATCTCACCAATTACAATTAAATTAAAATAAATTAACTGAATCTAATTCAATTAAATTGAACTGAATTCAATTAAATTATATGAGAATTAATAATTATTTTAAATAAAAAGTTAAAACCAAAACCAAATCTCTTCTTCAAACTTTAAATAGAATAAACCCCTTTAAATGTGTGTAAAAATAGAACTTATTTTTGACTGGAAAGAGTGGGTAACTTTTTCAGTTTGGATTTGAGGGTATGAAAACAAGCAACATACGTCTGTATCGACATCGTCCCCGAACTGGAAATGTATCTGTTGTCTGCGCGCCCGCTCCTCGTCCCACATAGAGGCGTGGAAACTGTCGGTGTCCCCTCCTTCTCCTCCTCCATTATCTAGAAATAAATAGAAAAGTTACAGGATTTCCCCCTTTCTAAATAACAAGATTTTCATAATGCAAGTTGCTACAGTGCTTGTATACCTTAAAAAAACCATTTGTTTTGTTTTAACAACACCACTAGAGCACAATGATTTATTTATCATCGGCTACCTGATGTCAAGCATTTGGTAATTTTATAATGTAGTCTTAAAGTTAAGCCACTACATTTTCCCATTATGTCATGTCATGCCAGGTCATAGGGTTTTACATGCACATTCAGAACAAGCTGTTGTAGCTCAGGCCTGTCACAAGTGCTGGCCTTGGCTGGTTCCTCTGTCCAGGACAGGAAAAGTTTGGGGTGGGTGGGAACAAGGGACCAACCATACTGGCAAGTGGAAGGGAATACCAGCAGCCTGACTGGAATCGGTTTTTTTCCATTAGCAACATATGATCTTTGATATGCTGCTATTCATAGACAGGACAGCACTGCTCTGCTAAGGCAAAAGGCAGTAAGTAAAATTCGCATATAGAATTAGTTTATGTATAAAATGTGATACTTTAAAATACGCATCAAAATAATATAACCAGATACCAGAGAAGTATCTTGCTGACATATTAAAGTGCAAAAAGTTATTTTCTTAAAATCGTTAATTCATAACCTACTGCCTTTTGCCGTAACATAGCAGAGCACATAACATAGCCCTTCATATATCAGTCACGGGACACTGATTGGAATGGGAAAAACCCAATCAGAGAATGGGCCCACTGAGGTGGTTTGATCCTACGATGCAAGCTCCTCAGGCGAGCACTCTACCAATTGAGCTAGATCCTGCCCCCTGGACACTTAAAGCAACATGCTATGCAAGTTAACAAAAATAAGATGGCCAATAAAAACTTCGGGAATGGTCATTTCATTTGCGTGTCGCTCATGCAAGTTTAATTTTGTGTAACCCATTTCTCATTCACACATTAAATTCAGGCCATCATTTAAATAGTCAGGACATATTATGCACAAAAGATATGAGTTACCTGTGTTTTTTTATAATCCATAAATTGTATACCCGATATTTAATTCTTAGACGTTTGGTGTGGAATTACTATTATTTATATTCATGTAGTTTTAAATACACAGAGTTGTCATGTAACATCCTCAATAAAGATTCCAGTGATATCATGCTATAAAAGACAGTCTTAAGGTTTGCTGAAACTGATAAGACTCAATGTGTCATAGCATTTGTTTGTTTTGTTTAACGACACCACTGGAGCACATTGATTAATTAATCATCGGCTACTGGATGCAGCAAGGGATCTTTAATATGCACTTTCCCCCCAGACAAGAAAGCACATACCACGGCCTTTGTCCAATTGAATGGATCCGAGGTGGTCTGAGCTAAATCCCGCCCTGTGTCATAGCAAGTACAATAATGTAACAATCTCTATGTTAAATATGTTAAAACAATGGACACACCTTGTAGAGGGCCCTGTGGCAACAGGTAACAGGTAAGAATCTTTCTACCATTTTCACAATAATGTAACAACCTCTATGTTAAATATGTTAAAACAATGGCCACACCTTGTAGAGGGCCCTGTGGCAACAGGTAACAGGTAAGAATCTTTCTACCATTTTCACAATAATGTAACAACCTCTATGTTAAATATGTTAAAACAGTGGCCACACCTTGTAGAGGGCCCTGTGGCAACAGGTAACAGGTAAGAATCTTTCTACCATTTTCACAATAATGTAACAACCTCTATGTTAAATATGTTAAAACAATGGACACACCTTGTAGAGGGCCCTGTGGCAACAGGTAACAGGTAAGAATCTTTCTACCATTTTCACAATAATGTAACAACCTCTATGTTAAATATGTTAAAACAGTGGCCACACCTTGTAGAGGGCCCTGTGGCAACAGGTAACAGGTAAGAATCTTTCTACCATTTTCACAATAATGTAACAACCTCTATGTTAAATATGTTAAAACAATGGACACACCTTGTAGAGGGCCCTGTGGCAACAGGTAACAGGTAAGAATCTTTCTACCATTTTCACAATAATGTAACAACCTCTAGATTAAATATGTTAAAACAATGGCCACACCGTGTAGAGGACCCTGTGGCAGCAGGTAACAGGAAAGAATCTTTCTAACATTTTCACAATAATGTAACAACCTCTAGGTTAAATATGTTAAAACAGTGGACACACCTTGTAAAGGACCCTGTGGCAACAGGTAACAGGAAAGAATCTTTCTACCATTTTCACAATAATGTAACAACCTCTATGTTAAATATGTTAAAACAGTGGCCACACCCTGTAGAGGACCCTGTGGCAACAGGTAACAGGTAAGAATCTTTCTACCATTTTCACAATAATGTAACAACCTCTATGTTAAATATGTTAAAACAGTGGCCACACCTTATAAAGGACCCTGTGGCAACAGGTAACAGGTAAGAATCTTTCTACCATTTTCACAATAATGTAACAACCTCTATGTTAAATATGTTAAAACAGTGGACACACCTTGTAGAGGGCCCTGTGGCAGCAGGTAACAGGAAAGAATCTTTCTAACATTTTCACAATAATGTAACAACCTCTAGATTAAATATGTTAAAACAATGGCCACACCGTGTAGAGGACCCTGTGGCAGCAGGTAACAGGAAAGAATCTTTCTAACATTTTCACAATAATGTAACAACCTCTAGGTTAAATATGTTAAAACAGTGGACACACCTTGTAAAGGACCCTGTGGCAACAGGTAACAGGAAAGAATCTTTCTACCATTCTCACAATAATGTAACAACCTCTATGTTAAATATGTTAAAACAATGGCCACACCGTGTAGAGGACCCTGTGGCAACAGGTAACAGGTAAGAATCTTTCTACCATTTTCACAATAATGTAACAACCTCTATGTTAAATATGTTAAAACAGTGGCCACACCTTGTAGAGGGCCCTGTGGCAACAGGTAACAGGTAAGAATCTTTCTACCATTTTCACAATAATGCAACAACCTCTAGGTTAAATATGTTAAAACAATGACCACACCTTGTAGAGGACCCTGTGGCAGCAGGTAACAGGAAAGAATCTTTCTAACATTTTCACAATAATGTAACAACCTCTAAGTTAAATATGTTAAAACAGTGGACACACCTTGTAAAGACCCTGTGGCAACAGGTAACAGGTAAGAATCTTTCTACCATTTTCACAATAATGTAACAACCTCTAGATTAAATATGTTAAAACAATGGCCACACCGTGTAGAGGACCCTGTGGCAGCAGGTAACAGGAAAGAATCTTTCTAACATTTTCACAATAATGTAACAACCTCTAGGTTAAATATGTTAAAACAGTGGACACACCTTGTAAAGGACCCTGTGGCAGCAGGTAACAGGAAAGAATCTTTCTACCATTTTCACAATAATGTAACAACCTCTAGGTTAAATATGTTAAAACAGTGGCCACACCCTGTAGAGGACCCTGTGGCAACAGGTAACAGGTAAGAATCTTTCTACCATTTTCACAATAATGTAACAACCTCTATGTTAAATATGTTAAAACAGTGGCCACACCTTATAAAGGACCCTGTGGCAACAGGTAACAGGTAAGAATCTTTCTACCATTTTCACAATAATGTAACAACCTCTATGTTAAATATGTTAAAACAGTGGACACACCTTGTAGAGGGCCCTGTGGCAGCAGGTAACAGGAAAGAATCTTTCTAACATTTTCACAATAATGTAACAACCTCTAGATTAAATATGTTAAAACAATGGCCACACCGTGTAGAGGACCCTGTGGCAGCAGGTAACAGGAAAGAATCTTTCTAACATTTTCACAATAATGTAACAACCTCTAGGTTAAATATGTTAAAACAGTGGACACACCTTGTAAAGGACCCTGTGGCAACAGGTAACAGGAAAGAATCTTTCTACCATTCTCACAATAATGTAACAACCTCTATGTTAAATATGTTAAAACAATGGCCACACCGTGTAGAGGACCCTGTGGCAACAGGTAACAGGTAAGAATCTTTCTACCATTTTCACAATAATGTAACAACCTCTATGTTAAATATGTTAAAACAGTGGCCACACCTTGTAGAGGGCCCTGTGGCAACAGGTAACAGGTAAGAATCTTTCTACCATTTTCACAATAATGCAACAACCTCTAGGTTAAATATGTTAAAACAATGACCACACCTTGTAGAGGACCCTGTGGCAGCAGGTAACAGGAAAGAATCTTTCTAACATTTTCACAATAATGTAACAACCTCTAAGTTAAATATGTTAAAACAGTGGACACACCTTGTAAAGACCCTGTGGCAACAGGTAACAGGTAAGAATCTTTCTACCATTTTCACAATAATGTAACAACCTCTAGATTAAATATGTTAAAACAATGGCCACACCGTGTAGAGGACCCTGTGGCAGCAGGTAACAGGAAAGAATCTTTCTAACATTTTCACAATAATGTAACAACCTCTAGGTTAAATATGTTAAAACAGTGGACACACCTTGTAAAGGACCCTGTGGCAGCAGGTAACAGGAAAGAATCTTTCTAACATTTTCACAATAATGTAACAACCTCTAGGTTAAATATGTTAAAACAGTGGCCACACCCTGTAGAGAGCCCTGTGGCAACAGGTAACAGGTAAGAATCTTTCTACCATTTTCACAATAATGTAACAACCTCTATGTTAAATATGTTAAAACAGTGGCCACACCCTGTAGAGGACCCTGTGGCAACAGGTAACAGGTAAGAATCTTTCTACCATTTTCACAATAATGTAACAACCTCTATGTTAAATATGTTAAAACAGTGGCCACACCTTGTAGAGGGCCCTGTGGCAACAGGTAACAGGTAAGAATCTTTCTACCATTTTCACAATAATGTAACAACCTCTATGTTAAATATGTTAAAACAATGGACACACCTTGTAGAGGGCCCTGTGGCAACAGGTAACAGGTAAGAATCTTTCTACCATTTTCACAATAATGCAACAACCTCTAGGTTAAATATGTTAAAACAATGAC